>NC_057806.1:483577040-483843961 GCF_018294505.1 Triticum aestivum
AAAAAACAAAAACCCCAGCCACAGAAATGCTGACGCGTGGATGCCTATTGGTCCCGGTTGGTTTCACGAACCAGGACCAAAGGGTCTCCTGACTGGGCTCTGCGCACTGCCCACGTGGAGGCCCATCAGTCCCGGTTCTGGATTGAACCGGGACTGAAGGGTCGGGGCATTAGTACCGACACTTTAGTCCCGGTTCAGGAACCGGGACTAAAGGCCCTTACGAACCGGGACTGTAGGCCCTTTTTCTACCAGTGAGATGAGGTTTAATCCATTGCCGCCGTCCATGAGTACCTTGGTGAGTCGAAAGCCGTCCACGATTGGATTGAGGACCAGTGCGGCTGGTGCTCAGGCTGTTCGGAATTTAGGTTCGTCACTAGCATTGAAGGTAATAGCCGTGTCACTCCAAGGATTTATTTCTGCTATGTTGCAGATTTTGGCCATGCTGCGGAGTGTTCGCTTGCGTCTATTATTTGACGCGAAGGTCTCAAAGACCGTTAACACCGTATTGTTGTCCACGGGATGGTGCTCTGTGGTTTTTGGGAGGAGTAGATCCTCACCACTTTTGGCCACCTGCCGGAGTATCCAACATGCTCTAAGGCTGTGCGTTGGTATTGCATCCACTGTACTATGAATTTTGCAGGGTCCGTTGAGCCATCCCTCTAGTACGGTTCCTTGCCCCGTAGAGGGCTTTTGCTTTTTGGTAGTTAACCCAGGTGCATTGTGATAGTGCACCCTTTTATTTCGGACTGGGTTTGTATTCAGGGCCGGATTATCCCAAAATTTTATTTCGGTTTTCCAGGCACTTTCCATCGCACAGTACTTTCGTACTATGGACACCAAGTCGGCAAAGCGTGTAATTTCGCGGCGACTTATGGCATTGAGGATTCCCTTGTCCGTGCAATTATTGCAAAAGAATGAAATTGTGTCTTCCTCGCGGCAGTCCTTTATCCTGTTCATGACCAGGAGGAATCTGGCCCAGTAATGGTGTACTATTTCTTCGAGCTCTTGCCTAATTTGGGATAGATCGCGTATTTTTGGGTGGGTGGGTGGAATTGAATCCGAATCCTTACACAATCTGAGACTCGGGGGCCAAGGAGTTTCCGAACTCAAAAGTTTGGATTCTTGGATGTTTTCCGATAAATCTAGCCCACTGCTTGATTCTAGGTTCAGGCCTTGAGTGATGTCCTCCCCTCCACGGGTATCCGGCTTGGAGGGATCGGGAATCCGGACATAGCTAGTCCGTAAGATAGATGAAGGGTTGCCGCATTGTTCCTCCACCACTACAACGTGATTGGTGACCTGGGGGAGTTGATCTCTCTCAGATCGGGTTTAGGCCCAATCTGATCATAGTCTGTAGCGACCCCCAGGGCGGTGATGCGATCCAAGAGCTTGTTCAGGGAAGAGAGCTCCATTGGATCTAACTGCTCGGTGAGTTCCGAGTTGACGTGGAGATTGCTTTTGATGACCCGAGAAGTCATCATCGGCGCAGCGGCCGAACAGGCGGTCATAAGAAAACCACCTAGCCGGAGAGTTTGGCCGATAGCCAAAGCTCCCTCAGCAATAGTGTCGTCTTTAAAGACGGGATGAGACATCCTTCCTGGTGGCGACGGCACATCGGAACTCTCAATGAAAGCACCAATGTCGATGTCAAAACCGGCGGATCTCGGGTAGGGGGTCCCGAACTGTGCGTCTAGGTCAGATGGTAACAGGAAGCAGGGGACACGATGTTTTACCCAGGTTCGGGCCCTCTTGATGGAGGTAAAACCCTAGGTCCTGCTTGATTAATATTGATGATATGGGTAGTACAAGAGTAGATCTACCACGAGATCAGAGAGGCTAAACCCTAGAAGCTAGCCTATGGTATGATTGTATGTTGTGATTGTTGTCCTACGGACTAAAAACCCTTCGGTTTATATAGACATCGGAGAGGGTTAGGTCGGTTACAAAGGAGGAGATATCCATATACGTATTTCCTAGCTTGCCGTCCACGCCAAGTAGAGTCCCATCCAGACACGAGACGGAGTCTTCAATCTTGTATCTTCATAGTCCAACAGTCCGGCCAAAGGATATAGTCCGGCTGTCCGGAGACCCCCTAATCCAGGACTCCCTCAATGAGCAAGCAAGTTGGATGCACACCCACTTAGTTTCCAGTTTGAGCTTTCATACACGTATAGCTCTTAGTGCATCCGTTGCATGGCAATCCCTACTCCTCACATTGATATCTATTAATGGGCATCTCCATAGCCTGTTGATACGCCTAGTTGATGTGAGACTTTCTCCTTTTTTGTCTTCTCCACATAACCTCCACCATCATATTCTATTCCACCTATAGTGCTATGTCCATGGATCACGCTCATGTATTGCATGAAAGTTGAAAAGGTTTGAGAATGTCAAAAGTATGAAACAATTGCTTGGCTTGTCATCGGGGTTCTGCATGATGTGAATGCTTTGTGTGGTGAAGATGGAGCATAGCCAGACAATATGATTTTGTAGGGATGAGCTTTCTTTGGCTATGTTATTTCAATAAGACATAATTGCTTGGTTGGTATGCTTGAAATATTATTGTCTTTATGTCAAAGGATAGATTATTGCTTTGAATCACTCGTGTCTTAATATTCATGCCATGATTAGACATATGACCAAGATTATGCTAGGTAGCATTCCACATTAAAAATTATCTTTTTTATCATTTACCTACTCAAGGACGAGCAGGAATTAAGTTTGGGGATGCTGATACGTCTCCGGCGTATCTATAATTTTTTATTGTTCCATGCCAATAATATTCAACTTTCATATACTTTTTGGCAACTTTTTATATTATTTTTGGGACTAACATATTGATCCAGTGCCCAGTGCCAGTTCCTATCTGTTGCATGTTTTTGGTTTCGCAGAATGTCCATATCAAACGGAGTCCAAACGGGACAAAAATGGACGGAGCTTATTTTTGGAAACATATGGAAAATTGGGAAGGAAAATCAACGCGAACCAGTGCCCGAGGTGGTAACGAGGCAGGGGGGCGCCCCCCTTAGGGCGCGCCCCCTACCCTCGTGAGCCCACCGTAAGGCGGTTGACGCTCTTCTTTTGCCGCAAGAAAGCTAATATTCGGAAAAAATCACGGGGAAGGTTTCAGGCCAATCGGAGTTACAGATCTCCATATATATATATGAAACGGTGAAACAGAGTCAGAACAGAACGCAGAAACAGAGAGAGACAGAGAGACAGATCCAATCTCGGAGGGGCTCTCGCCCCTCCTACGCCGTGGGAGCCAAGGACCAGAGGGGAAACGCTTCTCCCATCTAGGGAGGAGGTCAAGGAAGAAGAAGAAGGAGGGGGGTTCTCTCCCCCTCGCTTCCGGTGGCGCCGGAGTCCCACCGGGGGCCATCATCATCACCGCCATCTTCACCAACAACTTCACCACCATCATCATCAACTCTTCCCCCTCTATGCAGTGGTGTAACCTCTCTCTTACCCATTGTAATCTCTACTTAAACATGGTGCTCAACGCTATATATTATTTACCAATGATGCATGTCTATCCTATGATGTTTGAGTAGATCTGTTTTGTCCTAATGGCTGTTTGATGATCGTGATTGGTTTGAGTTGTATGTTTTATTATTGGTGCTGTCCTATGGTGCTCTCCGTGTCGCGCAAGCGTGAGGGATTCCCGCTATAGGGTTTGCAATATGCTTATGATTTGCTTATGGTGAGTGGCGTGAGTGACAGAAGCACAGACCCGAGTAAGTAGGTTGTTTTCATATGGGATAAAGGGGACTTGATGCTTTAATGCTATGGTTGGGTTTTACCTTAATGAACCTTTAGTAGTTGCGGATGCTTGCTAGAGTTCCAATCATAAGTGCATATGATCCAAGTAGAGAAAGTATGTTAGCTTATGCCTCTCCCTCAAATAAAATTGCAATAATGATTACCGGTCTAGTTATCGATTGCCTAGGGACAAATAACCTTCTTGTTGACAAAAAGCTCTTTACTAAAACTAATTTAGTTGTGTCTTTATCTAAACAGCCCCTAGCTTTTATTTACATGCTCTCTACTTTCTTGCAAGCTTACCCAAAAACACCTACAAAGTACTTCTAGTTTCATACTTGTTTCCGGTAAAGCGAACGTCAAGCGTGCGTAGAGTTGTATCGGTGGTCGATAGAACTTGAGGGAATATTTGTTCTACCTTTAGCTCCTCGTTGGGTTCGACACTCTTACTTATTGAAAGAGGCTACAATTGATCCCCTATACTTGTGGGTTATCACTGTCGCTCCATCGTCTCGCTCGAGTGGTGGTTTTCCTCCCCGACCTCCGAGGTCGTGCCTTCCCTTCCCGTGGAAAGGGCGTGGAAAGGGCAGGGTTACCCCTCGACTGATGTGGACCAAATGACACGGTCGATCTTCCTGGGCCAGCTCGGCCCGTGGTTTACTGACCCAGGGAAATAGCGGGGATCCCCCCGGGATCCCTTGGAACCAAACAAGCTAGGACTCCTCTTTTCCTAGTAGGAGTAGGAGAGGGGGAAGGAAAGGGAGAGGAGGAAAAGGAAAGAGGGGGCCGGCCCCCTTGCCCTAAACCAATTCGGTTTAGTCCTTGGGGGGCGTGCCCCACACTCCCCTTGCTGCCCTCTATTTCCACTAAGGTCCATGTAGGCCCATTAAGCCCTCCCTGGGGGTTCCCGTAACCCCCCGGTACTCTGGTATATGTCTGAAACCTTCCGGAACCTTTCCGGTGTCCGAACGTAGTCGTACAATATATCGATCTTTACGTCTCGTCCATTTCGAGACTCCTCGTCATGTCCGTTATCATATCCAGGACTCCGAACTACCTTCGGTACATCAAAACACAAAAACTCGTAATACCGATCGTCACCGATCTTTAAGCGTGCAGATCCTATGGGTTCGAGAACTATGTATACATGACCGAGACACGTCTCCAGTCAATAACCAATAGCGGAACCTGGATGATCATATTGGCTCCCACATATTCTACGAAGATCTTTATCGGTCAAACCTCATAACAACATACGTTGTTCCCTTTGTCATCCGTATGTTACTTGCCCGAGATTCGATCATCGGTATCTTAATACCTAGTTCAATCTCGTTACCGGCAAGTCTATTTACTCATTCTGTAATACATCATCCCGCAACTAACTCATTAGTTACAATGGTTGCAAGGCTTATAGTGATGTGCATTACTGAGTGGGCCCAGAGATACCTCTCCGACAATCGGAGTGACAAATCCTAATCTCAAAATACGCCAACTCAAGAAGTACCTTCGGAGACACCTGTAGAGCACCTTTATAATCACCCAGTTATGTTGTGACGTTTGGTAGCACATAAAGTGTTCCTCCGGTAAACGGGAGTTGCATAATCTCATAGTCATAGGAACATGTATAAGTCATGAAGAAAGCAATAGCAACATACTAAACGATCAAGTGCTAAGCTAACGGAATGGGTCAAGTCAATCACATCATTCTCCTAATGATGTGATCCCGTTAATCAAATGACAACTCATGTCTATGGCTAGGAAACATAACCATCTTTGATCAACGAGCTAGTCAAGTAAAGGCATACTAGTGACACTCTGTTTGTCTATGTATTCACACATGTATCATGTTTCCAGTTAATACAATTCTAGAATGAATAATAAACATTTATCATGATATAAGGAAATAAATAATAACTTCATTATTGCCTCTAGGGCATATTTCCTTCAGTCTCCCACATGCACTAGAGTCAATAATCTAGATTACACAGTAATGATTCTAACACACATGGAGCCTTGGTGCTGATCATGTTTTGCTCGTGGAAGAGGCTTAGTCAACGGGTCTGCAACATTCAAATCTGTATGTATCTTGCAAATCTCTATGTCTCCCACCTGGACTTGATCCTGGATGAAGTTGAAGCGTCTCTTGATGTGCTTGGTTCTCTTGTGAAATCTGAATTCCTTTGCCAAGGCAATTGCACCAGTATTGTCACAAAAGATTTTCATTGGACCCGATGCACTAGGTATGACACCTAGATCGGATATGAACTGCTTCATCCAGACTCTTTCATTTGTTGCTTCCGAAGTAGCAATGTACTCCGCTTCACATGTAGATCTCGCCACGACGCTCTGCTTAGAACTGCTCCAACTGACAGCCCCACCATCCAATATAAACACGTATCCGGTTTGCGGTTTAGAATCGTCCGGATCAGTGTCAAAGCTTGCATCAATGTAACCATTTATGATGAGCTCTTTGTCACCTCCATAAATGAGAAACATATCCTTAGTCCTTTTCAGGTACTTCAGGATGTTCTTGACCGCTGTCCAGTGATCCACTCCTAGATTACTTTGGTACCTCCCTGCTAAACTAATAGCAAGGCACATATCAGGTCTGGTACACAACATTGCATACATGATAGAGCCTATGGCTGAAGCATAGGGAACATCTTTAATTTTCTCTCTATCTTCTGTAGTGGTCGGGATTGAGTCTTACTCAACTTCACACCTTGTAACACAGGCAAGAACCTTTTCTTTGCCTGATCCATTTTGAACTTTTTCAAAACTTTGTCAAGGTATGTGCTTTGTGGAAGTCCAATTAAGCGTCTTGATCTATCTCTATAGATCTTGATGCCCAATATGTAAGCAGCTTCACCGAGGTCTTTCATTGAAAAAATCTTATTCAAGTATCCTTTTATGCTATCCAGAAATTCTATATCATTTCCAATTAAAAATATGTCATCCACATATAATATTAGAAATGCTACAAAGCTCCCACTCACTTTCTTGTAAATACAGGCTTCTCCAAAAGTCTGTATAAAACCATATGCTTTGATCACACTATCAAAATGTTTATTCCAACTCCGAGAGGCTTGCACCAGTCCATAAATGGACCGTTGGAGCTTGCACACTTTGTTAGCACCTTTTGGATCGATTAAACCTTCAGGTTGCATCATATACAACTCTTCTTCCAGAAATCCATTCAGGAATGTAGTCTTTACATCCATTTGCCAAATTTCATAATCATAAAATGCGACAATAGCTAACATGATTCGGACGGAGTTAAGCATTGCTACGGGTGAGAAGGTCTCATCGTAGTCAACTCCTTGAACTTGTTGAAAACCTTTCGCAACAAGTCGAGCTTTGTAGACAGTAACATTACCATCAGCGTCTATCTTCTTCTTGCAGATCCATTTATTCTCGATGGCTTGCCGATCATCGGGCAAGTCAACCAAAGTCCACACTTTGTTCTCATACAAGGATCCCATATCAGATTTCATGGCCTCAAGCCATTTTGTGGAATCTGGGCTCATCATCGCTTCCTGATAGTTCGGAGGTTCGTCATGGTCCAGCAACATGACCTCCAGAATAGGATTACCGTACCACTCTGGTGCGGATCTTACTCTGGTTAACCTATGAGGTTCAGTAGTAACTTGATCTAAAGTTTCATGATCATCATCATTAGCTTCCTCACTAATTGGTGTAGGTGTCATAGGAACCGGTTTCTGTGATGAACTACTTTCCAATAAGGGAGCAGGTACAGTTACCTCATCAAGTTCTACTTTCCTCCCACTCACTTCTTTCGAGAGAAACTCCTTCTCTAGAAAGGATCCATTCTTAGAAACAAAAGTCTTACCTTCGGATCTGTGATAGAAGGTGTACCCAACTGTTTCTTTTGGGTATCCTATGAAGACACATTTCTCTGACTTGGGTTCAAGCTTATCAGGTTGAAGTTTTTTCACATAAGCATCGCAACCCCAAACTTTCAGAAACGACAACTTTGGTTTCTTGCCAAACCATAGTTCATAAGGAGTCGTCTCAATGGATTTAGATGGTGCCCTATTTAACGTGAATGCAGCCATCTCTAAAGCATAAACCCAAAACCATAGCGGTAAATCAGTAAGAGACATCATAGATCGCACCATATCTAGTAAAGTACGATTACGACATTCGGACACACCATTATGCTGTGGTGTTCCGGGTGGTGTGAGTTGCGAAAGTATTCCGCATTGTTTCAAATGTAGACCAAACTAGTAACTCAAATATTCTCCTCCATGATCAGATCATAGAAACTTTATTTTCTTGTTACAATGATTTTCCACTTCACTCTGAAATTCTTTGAACTTTTCAAATGTTTCAGACTTATGTTTCATTAAGTAGATATACCCATATCTGCCCAAATCATCTGTGAAGGTGAGAAAATAACGATACCCGCCACGAGCCTCAATATTCATTGGACCACATACATCAGTATGTATGATTTCCAACATATCTATTGCTCACTCCATTGTTCCGGAGAATGGCGTTTTAGTCATCTTGCCCATGAGGCATGGTTCGCAAGTACCAAATGATTCATAATCAAGTGATTCCAGAAGTCCATCAGTATGGAGTTTCTTCATGCGCTTTACACCAATATGACCTAAACGGCAGTGCCACAAATAGGTTGCACTATCATTATCAACTATGCATCTTTTGGCTTCACAATTATGAATATGTGTGTCACTACTTTCGAGATTTAACAGAAATTGACCACTCTTCAAAGGTGCATGACCAGAAAAGATATTACTCATATAAATAGAACAACCATTATTCTCATATTTAAATGAATAACCGTCCGCATCAAACAAGATCCAGATATAATGTTCATGCTCAACGCTGGCACCAAATAACAATTATTCAGGTCTAAAACTAATCCCAAAGGTAGATGTAGAGGTAGCATGCCCACGGCGATCACATCGACTTTGGAACCATTTCCCACGCGCATCGTCACCTCGTCCTTAGCCAGCCTTCGCTTAATCCATAGTCCCTGTTTCGAGTTGCAAATATTAGCAACAGAACCAGTATCAAATACCCATGTGCTACTGCGAGCTCTAGTAAGGTACACATCAATAACATGTATATCACATATACCTTTGTTCACCTTGCCATCCTTCTTATCCACCAAATACTTGGGGCAGTTCCGCTTCCAGTGACCAGTCTGTTTGTAGTAGAAGCACTCAGTCTCAGGCTTAGGTCCAGACTTGGGTTTCTTCTCCTGAGCAGCAACTTGTTTGATGTTCTTCTTGAAGTTCCCCTTCTTCTTCCCTTTACCCTTTTTCTAGAAACTGGCGGTCTTGTTGACCATCAACAATTGATGCTCCTTCTTGATTTCTACCTCCGCTGCCTTTAGCATTGCGAAGAGCTCGGGAATTGTCTTATTCATCCCTTGCATATTATAGTTCATCACGAAGCTCTTGTAGCTTGGTGGCAGTGATTGAAGAACTCTGTCAATGACACTATCAACAGTAAGATTAACTCCGAGTTGAGTCAAGTGATTATGATACCCAGACATTTTGAGTATATGTTCACTGACAGAACTATTCTCCTCCATCTTGCAGCTATAGAACTTATTGGAGACTTCATATCTCTCAATCTGGGCATTTGCTTGAAATATTAACTTCAACTCCTGGAACATCTCATATGCTCCATGACGTTCAAAACGTCGTTGAAGTCCCGGTTCTAAGCCTTAAAGCAGGGCACACTGAACTATCGAGTAGTCATCAACTTTACTCTGCCAGACGTTCTTAACGTCATCAGCAGCATCTGCAGCAGGCCTGGCACCCAGCAGTGCTTCCAGGACGTAATTCTTCTGTGCAGCAATGAGGATAATCCTCAAGTTATGGACCTAGTCCGTATAATTGCTACCATCATCTTTCAACTTTGCTTTCTCAAGGAATGCATTAAAATTCAACGGAACAACAGCACGGGCCATCTATCTACAATAAAATAGACAAGCAAAATACTATCAGGTACTAAGTTCATGATAAATTTAAGTTCAATTAATCATATTACTTAAGAACTCCCACTTAGATAGACATCCCTCTAATCATCTAAGTGATCACGTGATCCATATCAACTAAACCATAACCGATCATCACGTGAAATGGAGTAGTTTTCAATGGTGAACATCACTATGCTGATCATATCTACTATATAATTCATGCTCGACCTTTCGGTCTCAGGGTTTTGAGGCCATATCTACATATGTTAGGCTCGTCAAGTTTAACCCGAGTATTCTGCGTGTGTAAAACTGTCTTACTCCCGTTGTAGATGAACGTTGAGCTTATCACACCCGATCATCACATGGTGTCTTAGCACGACGAACTTTGGCAACGGTGCATACTCAGGGAGAACGCTTTTACCTTGAAATTTAGTGAGAGATTATCTTATAATGCTACTGTCAAACAAAGCAGAATAAGATGCATAAAGGATAAACATCACATGCAATCAATATAAGTGATATGATATGGCCATCATCATCTTGTGCCTTTGATCTCCATCTCTAAAGCACCGTCATGATCACCATCGTCACCGGCGCGACACCTTGATCTCCATCGTAGCATCGTTGTCGTCTCGCCAACTATTGCTTCTACGACTATCGCTACCGCTTAGTGATAAAGTAAAGCAATTATAGGGCGATTGCATTGCATATAATAAAGCGACAACCATATGGCTCCTGCCAGTTGCCGATAACTTTGTTACAAAACATGATCATCTCATAAAATAAATATAGCATCATGTCTTGACCATATCACATCACAACATGCCCTGCAAAAACAAGTTCGATGTCCTCTACTTTGTTGTTGCAAGTTTTACGTGGCTGCTACGGGCTGAGCAAGAACCGTTCTTACCTATGCATCAAAACCACAACGATAGTTCGTCAAGTTAGTGCTGTTTTAACCTTCGCAAGGACCGGGCGTAGCCACACTCGGTTCAACTAAAGTTGGAGAAACCGACACCCGCCAGCTACCTGTGTGCAAAGCATGTCGGTAGAACCAGTCTCGCATAAGCGTACGCATAATGTCGGTCCAGGCCGCTTCATCCAACAATACCGCAGTATGACTTGTATCGCCCACAACTCACTTGTGTTCTACTCGTGCATATAAAATCTATGCAATAACCTGGCTCGGATGCCACTCTTGGGGAATGTAGTAATTTCAAAAAATTCCTACGCACACACATGATCATGGTGATGCACAGCAACGAGAGGGAAGAGTGTGCCCACGTACCCTCGTAGACCGAATGCGGAAGCATTAGCACAACGTGGTTGATGTAGTCGTACGTCTTCACGATCTGACCGATCCAAGTACCGAACGCACGGCACCTCCGAGTTCTGCACACGTTCAACTCGATGACGTCCCGCGAGCTCCGATCCAGCAAAGCTTCACAGGAGAGTTTCGTCGGCACGACGGTGTGGTGATGGTGATGATGATGCTACCGATGCAGGGCTTCGCCTAAGCACCGCTACAATATGATCGAGGTGGATTATGGTGGAGGGGGGCACCGCACACGGCTAAGAGATCAATGATCAATTGTTGTGTCTATGGGGTGCCCCCTGCCCCCGTATATAAAGGAGCAAGGGGAGGAGGCGACCGACCAGGGAGAGGCACGCCAAGAGGGGGATTCCTACTCCCACTAGGAGTAGGACTCCTCCTTTTCCTAGTAGGAGTAGGAGAGGGGGAACGAAAGGGAGAGGAGGAGAAGGAAAGAGGGGGCCGGCCCCCCTTGCCCTAAACCAATTCGGTTTGGGCCTTGGGGGGCACCCCACATTCCCCTTGCTGCCCTCTATTTCCACTAAGGCCCATGTAGGCCCATTGTCGGTGTCAAAACCGGCGGATCTCGGGTAGGGGGTCCCGAATTGTGCGTCTAGGCCAGATGGTAACAGGAGGCAAGGGACACGAAGTTTTACCCAGGTTCGGGTCCTCTCGATGGAGGTAAAACCCTACGTCCTGCTTGATTAATATTGATGATATGGGTACTACAAGAGTAGATCTACCACGAGATCAGAGAGGCTAAACCCTAGAAGCTAGCCTATGGTATGATTGTTGATGTGTATGTTGTCCTACGGACTAAAACCCTCTGGTTTATATAGACACCGGAGAGGGTTAGGGTTACATAGAGTCGGTTACAATGGTAGGAGATCTGAACATCCGTATCGCCAAGCTTGCCTTCCACGCCAAGGAAAGTCCCTTCCGGACACGGGACGGAGTCTTCAATCTTGTATGTTCATAGTCCAGGAGTTCGGCTGAAGGTATAGTTCGGCTATCCGAACACCCCCTAATCCAGGACTCCCTCAGTAGCCCCTGAACTAGGCTTCAATGACGACGAGTCTGGCGCGCAAATTGTCTTCGGCATTGCAAGGCGGGTTCCTCCTCCAAGTACTTCATAGAAGATTTTGAACACAAAGATAGTGTACGGTTTTGCAAAATAAGTTTTCCACATATTGCCATAGAGAGAATAATATTTACACAAATCTAATCTGCTGACGTATTCCGTGGTGCGACACACCACGACCAAGCCTTTATCTGAGTCGTTTAATTATCCCACCTCAGCGCGTCATGCGAGGCGGCTTCCTTGGCACGTCTTGTCAAAGCAGAGATCGTGCCCCCTTATTCCGGGATTCTCATCAATACGGGCGTGGGTAACCCAACCGTGCCTTTGATTACGGCGCTTGGAGATAAGCAAGTTTTACCAAGCTAGTGGGGACATGTAGTCGCGTCCACCCATATAAGGGGATAAAGATCCACCTTTTCACCTACGCCTTCTTCTTCCTTCGCCTATCCATTCTTGCGCACTCGAGCTCCAGCGCCCAAGTCCGCACTCCCCACCTCAACCTTCTCCAGCCATGTCCGGAGCAGGAGGCAAGTGGATGGTCTCCTCCGTCACGGAGGGACACATCAAAAAGCTGAGGAAGGCCGGATAACTGTCTAACGACATCACGTACCGGCTCCCCGAGAAGGGGTAGCTCATTCCCACCCCTAGGCCCCATGAGAGGGTGGTGTTTCTCCCCCATTTCCTCCGCGGACTGGGCTTCCCTCTCCACCCATTTGTCCGGGGGCTCATGTTCTACTACGGCCTGGATTTCCATGATCCGGCCCTGAACTTCGTCCTCAACATCTCGGCGTTTATCGTCGTGTGTGAGGCCTTCCTCCGCATCCGCCCCCATTTCGGGCTCTGGCTGAAGACTTTCAACGTCAAGCCGAAGGTGGTGCGTGGCAGCCAGGCGGAGTGCGGAGGCGCCATGGTGGGCAAGATGGCCAACGTCCTATGGCTCGAGGGCTCCTTTGTGGAGACCCTGAAGGGGTGGCAATCGGGGTGGTTTTACATCACCGAGCCGCGCGACGCCGAATGGGTCGCACCCCCCGAGTTCCGGTCCGGACCCCCAACGCGACTCACGTCCTGGAAAGAGATGGGCCTGTCGTGGGGTAAAAAAGGAGAGCTGACCAGACTCCAAACATGCGTCAAAACCCTGGCGGACAAGAAGCTCAAACTTGTCAACATAGTCCAGGTTATGCTCATCCGCTTGATCCTCCCGTGCCAACGACGGGCTTTTAATCTGTGGGAGTTCGACCCGGCGCGGCACCAAACTCTGAGCAGGCTCTTCGACATGACGTACGAAGATGCCTGGAAGGTGCTTTTCAAGGGCGCCGAGGCTCCCGCATCTGCTACTGAGGATCGCGGATTCAGTGCGCAGCGTCACGCGCTCGCGGTAAGCTGTTTTTTTCCTTTTATAGGGTATCAGTTTTCCATAGTTTGACTCTATGCGGGATCTAAGCTCCCTTTCCTCTGACAGGATTGGCAGGTGACGTCCGGACAGATCAACTGTCCGGCCCCTTTGCCCGAAGGCCCAGCGGACGCTCACTTGGTGAGGCTGCTAGTTCCGGGGCCCTATGTGGTGCCGGAGAAGAAGGCCACGAAAAGGGCCACGGGGACTTGAAAGAGCGCCCGGCGCTAGGAGGTGTCGGATTCATCATCCGACGGTCCCGAAGCGCCTTCCTCGCGCGAAGACGAGGAAGAAGAAGAAACCTCTCCCCCCTCCAGCGGGAGGAGAGAAGAAAAGGAAGGCCACCCTCTCTGAGGAGGCCGGAGGGTCCAAGAAGGGGAAAACCCTTCCTCCGGACTACTCCGCCGATGCCGATGATGGCGGAGATGAGTGGCAGCCCAGGGCCAAGCCCCTGGCAAAATCATAAGTATCCGGATATCGGAGTAATTCATAGTATTCGTTTATTGCACAACTTTCCCTTATGTCGAATATGCTTATGCAGCCCACCCAAAGACCGGCTCGACGCGTCGTCGAGCGGCTCACTGGACTCGTCGGATGTGAACTCGCTTCCGACGGCTTCCTCCCCCCGCCCTACGGACGACACCAAGGTGTTGTCCCAACAGGTTCCAAGCAGGGTGGAGGTGGTCCCGGAGGCGCCGCAAGGCGACCTCCCGGACTCCAGGAGTAAAGGGGATGAAACCCCCCAGGGCTCCAAGTCCGGCTCTAGGCCGGACACCGCTCTGGAACCTTCAAAGGTTCCAGAGTCCGGCGGGGGACCTCCTTCCAAGAGGAGCAAGTCCACCGTGCCGGCGGCCTCCGTCCAACCGGAGGCACCGGACAATATGTTGGAGGCGCTCCAAGGCGCCTCCATCGACGAGGAGCACCGCGCTATTATGAGTGCGGTGGTCCAGAAGGTTCAGTCCACAAAAAATGGACTGACTGAAGCTTGTACTAGCCTTTTGACAGGCTTCGAGGTAAGTAAAGAAAGTGTAAATAATAGTACCGCATAGACAGTAGCCCCTGATGCTCTGTTTGGCGTTCGGGAAGAAAAGCCGAATAGAGGATCAAATAGAATTCGCAGGAGTCTAACAAAAATGAGTCAATATGCATGTGCAGGCTACCCTGCTTGCGTCCGCCGCACTGACTGCGAAAGTGGACACGCTAAAGCAGGACCTCGAAAGGTCCGAGCAAGAGCTCGAGCGTGCCAAGAAGCAGCTCGAGGAGAATGAAGGTAGGAAATACCTTGTTAAAAATATATATATAAAAGGTGCAATTGCAAAAAATGACAGGATTATCATGGCTATTGTAGGGGCCACATCTGAGGTGGCGACCCTTAAGCAAGCGTTGGACGAGGCCGAGAAGAATTCGGCCTCAGAGCGCACCGAGCGGGAGAAGTATGAGGCCGAGGTTGGCAAGGTGCGGCAAGAGCTCCAGGCTCTCATGGAAAAACATGAGAGTTTGGAGCGTGACTCGAAGACGCAAGCGTCCGAGCTTGCGGTGGCTATTGAAAATGCCAAATCTGCCAAGGCCGAATCCCAGAAGTCCCTCCAGGAGTTGGATAAGGTGAAGAGGATAGCAGCGGGTAAGGCATTCTTTATGCAAAGTAAACGCATAAACGTGAGTTACTTGATACTTACCCGAATCTGGAGCTCTCCAGGGGCATTTGCAGATCTTCCCCGGAGTGTATCCAATGCCGCCGCATTCTATCGAGCCGAGGAAGGCAGCTCGACGGATAAGGTGTTCTGGTCTCAGTATGCTGAGGCCGGACACCTCGTGCCCCTGAGCGACCAGCTGAAGCAACTGGTCGAGCTCCACAAGGTGGTCGAACAGGCCATGAAGGGCCTCCTAGTTCAGTTGTGGCCTGGAGAGGCTCTGCCTGGGAGCTATTTCGGGCTGGTGCGGCGGCTGGCGGAGGCCTGTCCAAGGCTCAAAGTCATCAAGCGCTCCATCTGTATTGAAGGTGCCCGTAGGGCCTTTGCCTGTGCTAAGGTGCACTGGGGGAGGCTGGATGCGGAGAAGCTTGTGAAGGACGGGCCACCAGCGGGGAAAGAGCATCGCAAGCCCAAAAATTACTATAAGGATGTTCTGAAGGGTGCCTGCCTTGTGGCGGATGAATGTACTAGGGATGTAATTTTTGAGTAAAACTCGCTCGTGTTTGTCCTGTGCGCTGAAATCTTGTTCATATGCGCTGAGCAATGCTGCTTGAATTTAAAATATTACCTTCTGTGCGGTTATTTATCAATACTGAGAGATGGCGAGTCGTCGGCTTCTGCCCCCTTGCCGCTAGTGCTGGGGTGTTCGGGGATAAACCTGGGTGCTCTTTTTCCCATATTTGGGTCCTTCGAGGGAGGCGCTCAGCACAACGAACGAGGCAATCAGACTATAATGCATGAACACTCTCACTTAGCCATAGAATTCTATAATTTTAAATTTCTGCAAAGCCCTTAGTATTCGGAAACCGAGTTCGGGGCGCTATCCACGCCTTGGCCGGACAGAGCCGACTCCTCGCCCTAAGCGGCATAAGTCTTTAGGGACTCGAAAAAACCTCTCGAACAGCGACCAGCTCTCGCTTCATCATGACAGTCAGTTTTAGCTTTCTCCACTGAGGTGCTCGGCCCAGCTCAACTGGGGCACAACCGCAGTGGTTCTCCTAGTGCTACCTTAGCCGATATAGCGGAACGTAAGGCACCAAAACATAGGAGCCGGGCAAACCCAACTATTGACCCAAGACATGATTCGGAGCCGATGCATATAGTGCTATAAGTTCGGGGTGCCGCAGTTGTGAAAGTGTTCGGACTTCTCACACCATATTGAGGGGTGCTAAAAGCCCCTGGCGTATTTTGGCCGTACCAAGTTGTACGGGTGCAACATGTCGTTAAGGAACATTTATTTATAAAAAGATAATGCAAAAAATAGACAAAAGCTATGCATTGTTTATTAAAAATAGTTGTGATCAAAGCAGAACGATACAAGTAATGCGATAAACGAAAAGTTGGACTATTTAACATGTCTGCTCTAGGGCAAGCTGCGGAATAGTATGCGAAACAGGTATACTGCTCGTGATAGAGACCACCTGGGATTTCCGTAATGCGGCATGGCTTGTTTGCTTCCCTGGTTCTTGTGTCGTTTGTGCGGCAATTGAACTCCCGAACAGGCCTTCCGGAGAGTAGAGTCCTGGAAGTAAGAGAAAAGTAAAAAAAAATTGGCAGCCCCTGGTGCGGTTTAAGCCGTGTTTTGGGCGTGCCGTGATGGTGCCCCTCCCCCTATGCCCATGGTATTTCCAGAGCATAGTTATGGACGTGAAGTACTGGCGTCGCCTTTTTGCGAGGGTTGGGGTTGGGGCCGCATTGCTACGCCTGCTCGGAACGTGCCAGGCGGTCTTGTTGTAGGTTACTCCGGGCGCGCTTGACGGTGTCCAGACGTTTAATGGCCGGACTGGAGAATTGCCTGGAGAGGCTGCTTTGTACTTCCACTGCAAGGGCCGCCGTGTGCTCCTCCGTTCGGACGGACTGTTCGGTGTTTCCATTGATCGTAATTACTCCACGAGGGCCTGGCATCTTGGGCTTAAGGTATGCGTAGTGCGGTACCGCATTGAATTTGGCGAATGCGGTTCGTCCGAGCAGTGCATGATAGCCACTGCGGAATGGGACTATGTCGAAGATCAATTCCTCGCTTCGGAAATTATCCGGGGATCTGAAGACCACTTCAAGTGTGATTGAGCCTGTATAGTTTGTCTCTACACCTAGTATTACGCCTTTAAAGGTCGTTTTGGTGGGCTTAATCCTCGAGGGATCGATGCCCATTTTTCGCACTGTATCCTGGTAAAGCAGGTTCAGGCTGCTGCCGTTGTCCATGAGGACTCTAGTGAGATAAAACCCGTCAATAATTGGGTCTAGAACCAATGCGGCAAATCCGCCATGACGGATGCTAGTGGGATGGTCTCTTCGATCAAAGGTGATCGGGCAGGAGGACCCTGGGTTGAACTTTGGGGCGACTAGCTCTACCGCGTATATGTCCCTTAACGCGCGCTTCCGCTCCCTTTTGGGGACATGGGTGGCGTATATCATGTTCACCGTCCGCACTTGTGGGGGGAAACCCTTCTATCCAATGTTGTTCGGCGGCCAGGGCTCCTCGTCGTCATCGCTATGCAGCCCCTTGTCTTCATTGTAGGCGCTTAACTTGCCTGCCTGCTTGAACACCCAACAATCCCTGTTGGTGTGATTGGCCGACTTTACGGGGGTGCCATGTGTTTGGCACAAGCGGTCGAGTATTCGGTCCAAGCTGGACGGGCCACTAGGATTCCTTTTGAATGGCTTCTTCCGCTGACCGGATTTAGAGCCTCTGAATCCGGCATTATCTACCGTATCCTCAGCATTGTCACCATTAATGCGGCGCTTCTGCTTGTTGCGACGCGACCTGCCACTAATGTCCCTGGTGTCCGAACTACCAGGGTTCTTGGTCATATTGTTGCTACAAGCGAGCCAGCTGTCTTCTCCCGCGCAAAAGCGGGTCATGAGTGTCGTGAGTGCTGCCATAGATTTCGGCTTTTCCTGTCCGAGGTGCCGGGCCAGCCACTCGTCATGGATATTGTGCTTGAAGGCTGCTAGGGCCTCAGCGTCCGGACAGTCGACTATTTGATTTTTCTTTGTTAGGAACCATGTCTAGAATTGTCTGGCCGATTCCTCTGGCTGTTGGATTACGTGACTTAGGTCATCGGCGTCTGGGGGTCGCACATAAGTGCCCTGGAAATTGTCGAGGAATGTGGCTTCCAGGTCCTCCCAACAACAGATTGACCCTATTGGCAAGCTGTTGAGCCAATGCCGAGCTGGTCCTTTAAGCTTGAGTGGGAGGTATTTGATGGCATGAAAATCGTCGCCGTGGGCCATGTGTATATGAAGGAGATAATCCTCGATCCATACTGCAGGGTCTGTTGTGCCATCATATGATTCGATGTTTACGGGTTTGAAACCCTCGGGGATTTGATGATCCATTATTTTGTCTGTAAAGCACAGTGGGTGTGCGGCGCCTCTGTACTGGGCGATATCATGACGTAGCTCCAATGAGCTTTGTCTACTGTGTTCGGCCCTGCCGAATGTGTGGCCGGCGTGAAGGTTACCGTCTCGAGCCGTGGGGTGCCCACGCGATCCGAAGATCGATCGTGTTTGCCTTGCCTTGTCCTCCAACATGTCTCATAAGTCCGGCGCATATTCCCGTGCCTTGGTACGGGGTGCGGCTTGAGTGGAGGGCCGGGAGGCCTCTCTGTCGCGGCCACGAGGTGGCCGTTCGGCCGCATCAAGTGCTTCCTCCTCTAATCGGGGTAGCAACCTACGTTTTGGGTAACTCTTGGAGGGGCGTTCGAGTTTATGCTCTTCGGCCGCAAGGACTTTAGTCCATCTGTCAACCAGCAAATCTTGATCAGCTCTGAGCTGTTGCTATTTTTTCTTGAGGCTTCTTGACGTGGCGATAAGCCTGCATTGGAAACGCTTTTGCTCAAGGGGATCCTCTGGCACGACGAATTCGTCGTCGAGGCTTGCCTCGTCTTCGGAGGGAGGCATATAATTATCGTCCTCAACCTCTCTGTCTGCCGCTCTCTCATGAGGGCTGGTTTCTCCATCCTCCT
The DNA here is from genome assembly GCF_018294505.1 of Triticum aestivum. Taxonomy (NCBI): domain Eukaryota; kingdom Viridiplantae; phylum Streptophyta; class Magnoliopsida; order Poales; family Poaceae; genus Triticum; species Triticum aestivum. The sequence continues at coordinate 483,596,219 of NC_057806.1, forward strand.
GTGCTAAACCTTGTTGGAGCGGGTTTTCTTCCGCACTCTCCGGAGTATTATTATCTCCCGTGCTGGAATCACCGTTTTTGTGTTGGCGGGATTTTGAGCAGCACTGCTGACGCCGACGCTTTTGCTGTTTCTTGGAGGGGTCATCCTCCGCTGTTCCATCGCCATCTCCCTCTTTTGGGGTGTCCACCATGTATATGTCATATGACAAGGTGGCTTTCCAGGGCCTAGTAGGCGCTGGTTCTTCATCATCTCCTTCATCGGCGTCCATACCGTCGATGTCTTTGGAGTCGTAGTCGAGCATGTCGGTTAAGTCGTCGACAGTGGCTACAAAGTGGGTGGTGGGTGGGTTTTGAATTTCTTCATCGTTCGTACCCCAACCTTGTTGACCGTAGTCCGTCCAGGGCTCTCCTGATAAAGAGAGAGACTTCAGTGACTTCAGGATATCGCCGAAAGGCGAGTGCTGAAAGACGTCCGCGACCGTGAACTCCATGATCGGCGCCCAATCGGATTCGATCGGCAGGGGCGCGGAAGGTTCGGAGTCCGGCGAAGAATCCGACCCATGGAGTCACGAGTCATGCAGAGTACGGGGCTGGTGTTCGGCTCGACCGCCGTTGGGATCACAACCCCCGAGGTGGCGTCCAACCACCCATCCTCGATCGGTGCGGTTGGCTCCGAACTAAGGGTCAGAGCCGATGCGGGTGCGGCATCCATGGCACTGTTCGGTGGCAGAGCTAGATCATGCTCGTCGTGAAAGTGCGGCGCGCTCGGCAGTGGTTCGAATCCGTCGAAGATCAAGTCCCCACGGATGTCAGCCGTGTAGTTTAAACTTCCGAATCTGACCTGACGGCCAGGGGCGTAGCTTTCGATCTGCTCTAGATGGCCAAGTGAATCGGCCCATAGTGTGAAGCCGCCAAAGACGAAGATCTTTCTGGGGAGGAAGGTCTCACCCTGGACTGCATCGCTATTGATGATCATAGGAGCCATTGGGGCTGACAGTGATGGCACAGAGGAACTCTCAATGAAACTACCAATGTCGGTGTCAAAACCGGCGGATCTCGGGTAGGGGGTCCCGAACTGTGCGCCTAGGCCGGATGGTAACCGGAGGCAAGGGACACAAAGTTTTACCCAGGTTCGGGCCCTCTCAATGGAGGTAAAACCCTACGTCCTGCTTTATTAATATTGATGATATGGGTAGTACAAGTGTAGATCTACCACAAGATCAGAGAGGCTAAACCCTAGAAGCTAGCCTATGGTATGATTGTTGATGTGTATGTTGCCCTACGGACTAAAACCCTCCGGTTTATATAGACACCGGAGAGGGTTAGGGTTACATAGAGTCGGTTACAATGGTAGGAGATCTGAACATCCGTATCGCCAAGCTTGCCTTCCATGCGAAGGAAAGTCCCTTCCGGACACGGGACGGAGTCTTCAATCTTGTATCTTCATAGTCCAGGAGTCCGGCTGAAGGTATAGTTTGGCTATCCGAACACCCCCTAATCCAGGACTCCCTCACCCATTAAGCCCCCCGGGGGGTTCCGGTAACCCCCGGGTACTCCGTTATATGTCTGAAACCTTCCGGAACCTTTCCGGTCTCTGAACATAGTCGTCCAATATATCGATCTTCACGTCTCGACCATTTCGAGACTCCTCGTCATGTCCGTGATCATATCCGGGACTCCGAACTACCTTCGGTACATCAAAACACAAAAACTCATAATATCGATTGTGGGAGTCCTGGATTAGGGGGTCTCCGGACAGCCAGACTATATCGATTGGCCGGACTGTAAGACTATGAAGATACAAGATTGAAGACTTCGTCTTGTGTTCGGATGGGTGTCGGTGTCAAAACCGGCGGATCTCGGGTAGGGGGTCCCGAACTGTGCGTCAAGGCCGGATGGTAACAGGAGACAAGGGGCATGATGTTTTTTACCCAGGTTCGGGCCCTCTCGATGGAGGTAATACCCTACTCCTGCTTGATTAATATTGATGATATGGGTAGTACAAGAGTAGATCTACCACGAGATCAAGGAGGCTAAACCCTAGAAGCTAGCCTATGGTATGATTGTTGTGTATGGAGTCGATTGCCTACGGACTACAACCCTCCGGTTTATATAGACACCGGATAGGGTTAGGGTTACACAGAGTCGGTTATAATGGTAGGAGATCTTGAATATCCGCATCGCCAAGCATGCCTTCCACGCCAAGGAAAGTCCCATCTGGACACGGGACGAAGTCTTCAATCTTGTATCTTCATAGTCCAGGAGTCCGGCCGAAGGTATAGTCCGGCTACCCGAACACCCCCTAATCCAGGACTCCCTCAGTAGCCCCTGAACCAGGCTTCAATGACGACGAGTCCGGCACGCAAATTGTCTTCGGCATTGCAAGGCGGGTTCCTCCTCCAAGTCCTTCATAGAAGATTGTAGACACCAAGAGTAGTGTCCGGCTCGGCAAAATAAGCTTCCACATATTGCCATAGAGAGAATAATATTAACACAAATCAAATCTGCTGACGTATTCCGAAGTGCGTCATCACACTACAGCCAAGTCCTTTACTCGAATCGTTTTCACTTTTCCACCTCAGCATGTTTTGCGAGGCGGTTTCCTTGGCACGTCTTGTCAAAGCAGAGATCGTGTGCCCCCCTTTTACGGGATTCTCATCAATACGGACGTGGTAACCCAATCGTGCCCGTTAGCATGTTTTCTCGATTAAAAGCGAGTCCTAAACGGTTACGGGGAGGGCTCCTGGTATTCAACCTCTTATAAAGAGACCAAGGCCTTACTCCTTTTTCCAATCTCAAACGAGTTCGCCCGTCGCCTCGAGTTCCAACACCCTAGGCTCTAGATTCCAGGCGCTTCGAACCTTCGACAATGTCCGGTTCCGACCTTCAAGGCCGATGGATGCCCTCCTCCGTCATGGAGGAGGACGTGCTAAAGTTGAGAGAGGCTAAGTTCTTGACCGTCGAAATTTTGCATAGGTTGCCTGCTCAAAGGCAGGCTATTCCCAGTCCCCAGCCCGGTGAGAGCGTAGTGTTCATATCTCACTTCCTTCGGGGGTTAGGCTTCCCGATGGATCCCTTCGTGAGGGGGCTGCTGTTTTATTACGGGCTGGAATTTCATGACTTAGCTCCGGATTCCATCCTCCACATTTCCTCATTCATCGTTGTGTGCAAAGCGTTCCTCCGTGTCACTCCTCACTTCGGATTATGGCTCAAGACTTTTGGAGTGGAGCCGAAGATGATTGAGGGACGGCCCGCAGAGTGCGGAGGCGTTGTCATAAGTAAGAATGCTGATGCTCCATGGCCCGAGGGCTCCTTTCAAGAGGAGCTCGGCTTGTGGCAACGAGAATGGTTCTATATCACCGCTCCCAGGAGCGCCAAGTGGGCGGCACCTCCTGCCTTTCGCTCGGGTCCCCCATCACGGCTAGCGTCATGGGTCAACAAAGGATTAGATTGGGGGTTATCCAAAGACGTGCCCTTGTTGCAGGTCCGCATCAGGGATCTCTTAGAAAGAGACCTCAACCTGGTCAAGGTGATGCAGGTCATGCTGATTCGCTGAACACTGCCCGGCAAACGTCGCTCCCTTCGTCTGTGGGAGTTTAATCCGGAGGGACCACGAGCTCTCCATCGTTTTATGGGCGCAACGCCCGTGGAGATGTATAAACTGTTCTTCGGATCACAAATGATGTGTTCGGATTTGACCGAGGACGCAGGCCTAAGCTGCAATCGCCCGGATACCGAAGTAAGTAACCTTGTGCCCGGACCTACTTTCCATATAATCGTCATAAACTTGCCCCTAAAAGAGCTGTCCTTTTAAACAGGAGTGGATAGCAAAGGCAAAGCTGATCAGGTGTCCGGCTCCCCTTCCCGAAACCAGGCCGGATCCCGTGCTTGTCAGTATGTTGAAGATAATGCCTTTGGAGGGAAGTAAGGGGAAGGACAAGGGAACTATGGCCTCCTCGAAGGAGGCTGATCCGAAGGGAGGAACCGACAATTCCTCTCCCAAGGGGAAGAAGAGGGCCGCCTCTGACGACCCGGAGACCATGGCCCCGAAGCGGGGGAGAAAATCATCGTCAGAGGGTCCGACGCCGGGGAGTTCCTTGGCCGAACTACACCCTCAAAGGGATCAGCCCTCCAGCGAGCCGTAAGTAGAGAGAGGTTTTCCTTTTGAGGGATGAAAGAAATCCTTAATTTATATCTGAGAAGATTAACCGAAATTTTACCTTGTAGCTCGGACCTCAGCCCTTCTCAGCAGAGCTCGTCTTCGGGGGATCTTCTCCCGGAGATGATGGAGGGCGGGACGCCTCCCCCTGCCATACCGCCTAGCGAGGCGGGCGACCCTGAGGTGTCGTCGCGGAGGGTTTCTCTGAATCCGGCAGGGGTGGAAGATAGCTATGTGGCCCCCCAAGGCTCTCCGCGTGCGGCCTTCGAAAGAGGCCATAGGACAAGTCCGGCACCGTCTGGTGCTCGGCCGGAGGAGCTAAAGATTCTGCTGGGGCGAGCTTCTATCTTAGAGGAGCACCGTGCGTTGATGGGCATGGTGATTGAAAGGATTTCATCTGCAGAAAGCGGATCGCATGAGGCCGTCAAAAGTTTACTAACGGGTTTTGAGGTACGTTAGATAGTGTACACTTTTGTCAGTTGCGCATAAGTAAGATGCGCCCTGTGTAGATAGTAGCCCCTGAGACTCTGCGCGTTGTCAAGAAATGATGGCACGCAGAGGATCATAATCCCAGGTCTAAGATGTCGCCTTTGAATGTAGGTGGCGAGGTGTCCGGAATCTAGCCGAACTGATGATGTAGCCGAACTAAAGCGGCAACTGGACGTGGCAGATGCCGACATCGCGCTTGTCAACAAGCGGCTTGATGAGGCTCAAGGTATGTAATTCTTCGGGCGGCATCAAGTAAGAGGAGCTTCATGCCAGTGTCTTACAATGTGTGTGCTTGACGCAGATGGTACGACCACCGTGGAGAATCTTAGGGCAGAACTTTCCCGAGCTAAGGAGCAAGCCAGAAAAAGCGATGCGGCTGCCGAGAAGGCCCTTGAAGAGCTGAGAGCCGAACAGGCTGCTCACTGCCGAAGCAAAGAAGAGATGGCCGAGATGGCCGAGAAGTTAAAGAGCGCCGCAGACCATTGCAAACTTCTTGAGAAAGAAGACCGGGCGAGACAGACGGACTTAGAGAAGGTCGTTGCCGATGCCAAGGACGCTCGCCCTGCGATGAGAGCTGCGAAGGAGGAGCTGCATCAGGCCAAACAGATTGCGGCTGGAAAGCCCTTTATGCTGCGAAGGAAACTTTGTGATCCGAAGTTTGCTCTGTTGGACCGGATGTGGAGTGTGGAGGATACCTATCTGGACTTGGCAGCGAGTGCTGCTGATGCGACCGAACACTTTCGAGATCAGAAAGATCGCGAAGTGGAAAAGCTTTTCTGGTCGCAGTTTCACAATCCAGAGCGTCCACTGGCAGTGGATGATCGTTTGGCTCAATGGGACGAACTGAATAAGTTGTCTGGACTCGCCATGAAGTACTTCATGGGTCACCTGTGGCCGGGGAGATCGGAGCCGAAGAGTTATTTCATCTTGGTGCAGCAATTTGTTGACGCGGTGCTGCGTATAAATGCAATGAAGAGGTCAGCATGCATAGAGGGCGCTAGGATGGCTCTTGCCCGTGTTAAGACATACTGGGCAAAGATGGAGACCACCGTTGTTGCGTCCCGAGATTCGGACAAAAGCCGAGTACCCTCCGAGCACTATTTTTAGGAAGTTCTTGAAGGCGCTCGTGTAATAGAGACGCAGTGCCCGAAAGATGCTATGTTATGATAGCATATGTAATTATAAAGTAATATTTTGATAACCTGTAGTGGCCTTTTTTTATACTTGTGCCTCCAAGTATTGGGAACACCTCCTGTGCGGCCGTTTTAATATATATATATATATATATATATATATATATATATATATATATATAGAATCTGAAAGATGGCAGTCGTTGGCTTCAGCCCCCACGCACATAGTGCGGGGGTGCTCGCAGAAGACGCATTTTCACACTTAACCCAACGTCTTGGTCCTACAAAGGAGGTGATAGCGCAGCGGGCCAGGCAACCGGACTATAATGCTTTAACACTTTCACTTAGCCATAGGAGTTTGACAATGAGACTCTTTAGGTAGCTCCTTGGTGGCAACTGCGCTCGCCCGAATTCGGGGCGCGTATGTGCCTGACCGGGAAGCGGCCCTTCGTTAAAGCGGAGGAATCTGATAGATTCCGATAGGTCATCGAGTGGCTGACTAGTCTCATGCTACATCATGACAGTCAGTTTTCGGCTTTCTCTACTGAGGTGCTCGCCCGGCCGAACCGGGGGCACAATCGCAGTAGTTCTCCTGGTGCTACCTTAGCCGATAGAGCGGAACGTAAGGTAGCCGAACTCAGGAGCCGGGCAACCCAACATTTGACCAAAGACATGATTCGGAGCTGATGCATATAATGCCAAAACTCGCGACGCCGAACACTCCCTAAGGTGTTCGGTCTTTATGAGTGCGGGCGAAACAACACTCTTTATTAAAAAAGCCCCTAGTGTCCAGGTACGTGCAAAAATTTCTGACGTGGCCACATGCCAAGACGCCAGCCTCCTCCTTGGTTATATCAGAAAAAACCAGGGGATGTGTAGCAACAAGAGACAGTAAAAAGGGTTTACGGAGAGTCTTAATCTAAAAAGAATCCTTTAGGACGGGTCCCTACTGCACGTCTGCGCCTGTGTCTCCGTTGTGCCGTATCCTGGACGGGCGCCGCACGACGTTCATCTATAAAAGAGAGGAACTGAGTTGAAAACGGGTCGTGCCAAACATAAGTTTAAAATAAACAAAGTGTAAAGTAAAATATATAAAATTGAGCTTTATTGTCTCTTATTGTATATGCATGGAGCCCCTAGTGCGGGGGTATATGGCCACTAAGCCTGTATCAATGATGATTTTGTACCGAACTTGTCTATCCGCGTTCGTGGTCTTTAATGACCTATTTCGAAGTTTTTTGGCCGGTGAGGCCATTTTACTATGGGGCTGTCAAAGCGGCCGCACAGTCCCCCGCTTGGGGAGGCGCACTTTACTGCTTCCCCTTCAAAGAGATGATGCCTCGTGGACCAGGCATCTTAAGCGTGAGAGATGCATAATGCGGTATTGCGTTAAAGTGGGTGAAAGCTTCGCGTCCCAGTAGTGCTTGATAGCGACTTGAGAACGGGACGATATGGAAGGTCAGCTTTTGGCGGTGGAAGTTATCGGCAGAGCCGAATATAACTTCGAGCCGGAGAAAACCCATACAATGGGTGTCCGGACCAGGTGTTACCCCTTGAAAGGAGGTTTTTCTACGGCGGATTCTTGCTGAGTTTATCCCCATGTGCTGGATTGTATCCTGATATATCAGGTTTAGTCCGCTGCCGCCGTCCATAAGGACATTTGAAAACTAGAGTCCGCCAATTATTGGATCGAGTATCAAGGCAGTCCAGACTACATTCTTGATATTCCTAGAATAATCTAGCTGATCGAAGATGATCGGTTTGACAACCAATGGCAGGACCCTTTGGGGATGGGCCGTGTGGTGCGTACCTTTACGGGCGCCGCACGTTTTGTTATGTGAAGTCAGTTCACTGTTTTTACTTCTTGTGGGAAGTTCTTTTATTTCCTGGTGCTCTGCTTTTGGGGTTCGTCCTCGTCTTCGCTTGGTGTGTCGAGCCCCTTGTGTTCGGCATTCAGTCTGCCGGATTGTTTGAAAACCAAACAGTCTCTGTGGGTATGGTTAGCAGGCTTCCCGGGAGTACTGTGTATCTGACATATCCTGTCCAGGATTTTATTTAGGTTGGATGGATCGTCCCTGTTATCCTGAGGGGGCGATTTTTCCTGATTTTGTCGTGAGCCTTTGAATCCGGCATTGACTGCCATGCTCTTTGGACTTTTGTCCTTAGTCCAGCAACGGTCCTTGTTGCGTCGCGGTTTTCCGTTTCCATCCCTAGTTTCGGATGTACTTGGGTTGCTGGGGCTGCACCTTGCCAACCAGTTGTCCTCCCCTGCACAAAAGCGGGTCATGAGGCTTGTTAGTGCGGCCATTGTTCTTGGCTTTTCTTGGCCGAGGTGTCTGGCGAGCCATTCGTCTTGGACGTTATGCCTGAAAGCTGCTAAGGCTTCGGCGTTCGGACAGTCGACTATCTGATTCTTTTTAGTGAGGAATCTATTCCAGAACTGCCGGGCTGATTCTTCGAGTTGTTGAGTTATGTGACTAAGATCGTCTGCATCCGAAGGGCGGACATAGGTCCCTTGAAAGTTTGCTCGGAAAGCATCCTCGAGCACTTCCCAGCTTCCAATTGTGTTTTCGGGAAGGCTTTTAAGCCAATGCCGGGCTGGCCCTTTAAGCTTAAGGGGTAGATATTTTATGGCGTGGAGATCATCTCCTCTAGCCATGTGTATGTGGAGGATATAATCCTCGATCCAGACTCCAGGGTCTGTTGTTCCATCATATGCCTCTATGTTTACGGGTTTGAATTCCTCTGGGAATTCATAGTCCAAGACCTCATCGGTGAAACATAGGGGGTGTGCGGCGCCCCTGTATTTGGGTGTGCCGGATTCTGATGATGGCTTCATAGCATTGCTTACGAGAGCTTGCTTTCTTGGCCCATAAATGGACCTGACTGGGCCATGATGCGAATCCTTAAGTGGGTCGCATGCCGATTTAGGTGCGGCGCCGCTTGCCGCTTTATGGGGTCGTCTATCCGACCGTGTGGCTTTTTCATTTTTTGAATGCGAGGGCTCTAGGGCCTCTTCGTCGAATTCAGGCAGTAGCTTTCTTTTCGGATAGCTTTTAGTGCGGCGACTGTCGCCGTACTTATATGTGGTATGGATTACTTTGCTCCTTCTAATCCGGAGTGTGTCTTCCGCTGTTTTTAGCTTCCGCTTCTGCTTCTTTAGGCTGCGTGCAGTTGCAACGAGCCTTTCGTGGAGATTCTTCTGCTCCATAGGTTTATTCGGCGTGAGGTCGTCTGGAATGCCATTTTCGCCGGGGGAGGGATGTTCGGTTTCTCTATCCGTGTTGCCCTGTTCAGACGGTTGCTCTAAGGCCTGCTCGTCGTCTACCAGCTCGTCCTGCTCTATGGCTGGGTTTTTGTCGAGGCGGGGCTTGGGTCGGCGTTTACGCCGACGCTTTGATTGCTTTTCGGGGGGTCGATCTCCCGTCCCATCCCCTTTTTCCTCGTTGTTGCTTCCTTTAGGGGTATCCACAATGTACACATCGTGAGATGAGGTGGCTGTCCAATGCCCTATGGGCGTTGGTTCGTCGATATCTCCTGCATCATCATCCATGCTATCGATGTCTCCAGAGTCAAAGTTGAGCACGTCGTTTATATTGTCGACAGTGGCTACCAAGTGGGTGGTGGGTGGGCTTTGAATTTCTTCATCGTCCGTATCCCATCCTCGCTGACCGTAGTTCGGCCAGGGCTCTCCTGATAAGGAGGGAGACTTGAGAGAGTTCAAGATATCGCCACAAGGCGAATGCTGAAAGATGTCTGCGGTGGTGAACTCCATTATCGGCGCCCCATCGGATTCGATTGGCAGGGGCGCGGGGGGTTCGGAGTCCGGGGAGGAGTCCAGATCCTCGGAGTCACGGGTCGTGCAGAGTGCGGGGCTAGCGTTCGGCTCGATCGCTTTCGGGATCGCAGCCCCCGAGGTGACGTCCAACCGCTCATCCTCAATTGGCGCAATAGGCTCCAAGTTAGGGGTCGGAACCGATGCGTGTGCGGCCTCCAGGACACTGTCCGGGGGCAGAGCTAGATCATGCCCCTCGAGATAGTGCGGCGCACTTGGCCGTGGCTCGAGCCCGTCGAAGATCAAGTCTCCGCGGATGTCAGCCGTGTAGTTTAAGCTTCCAAACCTGACTTGATGGCCAGGGGCGTAGCTTTCGATTTGTTCCAGGTGGCCGAGCGGATTGGCCCGCAGAGCAAAGCCGCCGAAGACGAAGATCTGTCCGGGGAGAAAAGTCTCACCCTGGACCGCATCGTTGTTGATGATCAAAGGAGCCATCGGGCCTAAAGGCGACGACACAGAGGAACTCTCAATGAAAGCACCAATGTCGGTGTCAAAACCGGCGGATCTCGGGTAGGGGGTCCCGAACTGTGCGTCAAGGCCGGATGGTAACAGGAGACAAGGGGCACGATGTTTTTTACCCAGGTTCGGGCCCTCTCGATGGAGGTAATACCCTACTCCTGCTTGATTAATATTGATGATATGGGTAGTACAAGAGTAGATCTACCACGAGATCAAGGAGGCTAAACCCTAGAAGCTAGCCTATGGTATGATTGTTGTGTATGGAGTCGATTGCCTACGGACTACAACCCTCCGGTTTATATAGACACCGGATAGGGTTAGGGTTACACAGAGTCGGTTACAATGGTAGGAGATCTTGAATATCTGCATCGCCAAGCTTGCCTTCCACGCCAAGGAAAGTCCCATACGGACACGGGACGAAGTCTTCAATCTTGTATCTTCATAGTCCAGGAGTCCGGCTGAAAGTATAGTCCGGCTACCCGAACACCCCCTAATCCAGGACTCCCTCAATGGGACTCTAGTTGGCGTGGAAGGCAAGCTAGGCAATACGGATATGTGTGTCTCCTCCTTTGTAACCGGCCTTGTGTAACCCAAACCTCTCCGCTGTCTATATAAACCGGAGGGTTTTAGTCTGTAGGACAACATACAATCATACCATAGGCTAGCTTCTAGGGTTTAGCCTCTCTGATCTCGTGGTAAATCTACTCTTGTACTACCCATATCATCAATATTAATCAAGCAGGACGTAGGGTTTTACCTCCATCAAGAGGGCCCGAAGCTGGGTAAAACATTGTGTCCCCTGCCTCCTGTTACCATCCGGCTGAGACGCACAGTTCTGGACCCCCTACCCGAGATCCGCTGGTTTTGACACCGACATTGGTGCTTTCATTGAGAGTTCCTCTGTGTCGTCGCCATTAGGCTTGATGGCTCCTACTATCATCGATAGCGATGCAGTCCAGGGTGAGACTTTTCTCCCCGGACAGATCTTCGTGTTCGGCGGCTTTGCACTGCGGGCCAATTCGCTTGGCCATCTGGAGCAGATTGAAAGTTACGCCCCTGGCCACCAGGTCAGGTTTGGAAGCTTAAACTACACGGCCGATATCCGCGGAGACTTGATCCTCGATGGATTCGAGCCTCTGCCTTGTGCATAATGCGGTCACGATGAGTACGATTTAGCTCTACCATCGGACAGTGTTAAGATCGCACCGGCAGCCGCTCCGACCCTCGATTCGGAGCCAGATGCGCCTTCCACGGACGGGTGGATGGACCCCGCCACGGAGGCCTTACCCATAGCGGTGATTGAGCCGAACATCGACCTTACCTTGCACGAGAGCCGTGTTGTTAAACTGCCGGATACTTCTCCGGCCATGGACTCCGAACCGCCTGCGCCCGTTCTGATTGAATCCGGTTGGGTGCCAATCATGGAGTTTACCTCCGCGGATATCTTTCAGCACTTGCCCTTCGGAGATATACTGAACTCATTAAGGTCTCTCTCCTTGTTAGGAGGATTCGGGCCGAACTGCGTTCGGCCAAATTGGGATGCGGATGACGAAGAAATTCGCCACCCACCCACCACCCACCTAATAGCCACTGTCGATGACTTAACCGACATGCTCGACTTCGACTCCGAAGACATTGATGGTATGGACGATGATGCAGGAGATGAACAGGAACCACTGCCCACAGGGCACTGGACGCCCACCTCATCACATGACGTATACATGGTGGACACACCAAAAGAAGAAGACGACGAGGAACGGAAGGATGCAACGAAGGGTTGTCCCCTCGAGAAGCAGTCAAAGCGGCGGCATAAGCACTGCCCCAAATCCCGCCTTGGCAGAAATAACGATCATACAAACCCAGCGTTAGAGCAAGGTGAGCCACTGCCAGACCACGGCAACATGGAGAATCAAACTGAACAAACCGATTCTGTCAAAGATAATAGTCCGGATGACATAATACCGGACAGACACCCGGAGCAACAGAATGCCCATCAAAGGCTTGTTGCCACCGCGAGGAGTCTAAAAAAGTAGAAGCAAAGGCTCAAGGCTGTGCAAGACACACTCCAAATCAGATGGAGTAAAGTACTCAACACAGCAGCGAAGTATGGCGGTAATCGCCCCACCAAGAGCTACCCGAAGCGGAAGTTGCTACCTGAATTTGATGAGGAGGCCTTAGATCCCCCGCAACCAAAAATTAAAACGGCCACCCAGCCGGATAGACGACCTCACGGCCAACATGGAGCGGCAAGCAATGCCGCACATAAGCCAATACACGATCCACGCGAGGGCTCGCATCAAAAGGACGGAGCAACTAGATCCATCTATGGACCACGCAAGCGCGCTCTAGCACACGATGCAACACACCAAACATCCGAACACCACGGCATGCCCAGATACAGGGGTGCTGCACACCCCTTATGTTTCACCGATGAGGTGCTGGACCATGAATTTCCAAAGGGATTCAAACCTGTAAACATAGAGGCATACGACAGAACAACAGACCCTGGGGTCTGGATTGAGGACTATATCCTCCACATCCATATGGCTCAAGGAGACGATCTCCACGCCATCAAATATTTACCCCTCAAACTCAAAAGGCCAGCTCGGCACTGGCTTAAAAGCCTCCCCGGAAACTCCATTGGAAGCTGGAAAGAGCTCGAAGACACTTTTTGGGCAAATTTTCAAGGGACTTATGTCCGACCTCCGGACGCGGACGATTTGAGTCATATAACTCAACATCCCGGAGAGTCAGCCCGAAGGCTTTGGAACAGGTTTCTTACTAAAAAGAACCAAATAGTCGACTGTCCGGACGCTGAAGCCTTGGCAGCTTTTAAGCATAGCGTCCGTGACGAATTGCTTGCCAGACACCTCGGCCAAGAAAAGCTGAGAACAATGGCACCATTTGTAGGGTTTCGTAGTAATTTCAAAAAATTTCCTACGCACACGCAAGATCATGTGATGCATAGCAACGAGAGGGGAGAGTGTTGTCTACATACCCAACGCAGACCGACTGCGGAAGCGCTGACACGACGTAGAGGAAGTAGTCGTACGTCTTCACGATCCAACCGATCAAGCACCGAAACTACGGCACCTCTGAGTTCGAGCACACGTTCAGCTCGATGACGATCCCCGGACTCCGATCCAGCAAAGTGTCAGGGAAGAGTTTCGTTAGCACGATGGCGTGGTGACGATCTTGATGAACTACAGCAGCAGGGCTTCGCCTAAACTCCGCTACAGTATTATCGAGGAATATGGTGGCAGGGGGCACCGCACACGGCTGAGGAATAGATCACGTGGATCAACTTATGTCTTTCTGGGGTGCCTCTGCCTCAGTATATAAAGGGGCCAAGGGGGAGGGGGCGCCGGCCAAGGAGGAGGGCGCAGGAGGAGTCCTATTCCTTCCGGGAGTAGGACTCCCCCCCAATCCTATTGCAACTAGGATTCCCAAGGGGGAAAGAGGGAGAGGGTGGCCGGCCACCTCTCCTAGTCCTAATAGGACTAGGGGAGGGGGGAGGTGCGCAGCCCCCTTGGGCTGCCCCTTTCTCCTTTCCACTAAGGCCCATGAAGGCCCATATGGCTCCCGGGGGGTTCCGGTAACCCTCCCGGTACTCCGGTAAAATCCCGATTTCACCCGGAACACTTCCGATGTCCAAACATAGGCTTCCAATATATCAATCTTTACGTCTCGGTCATTTCGAGACTCCTCGTCATGTCCGTGATCACATCCGGGACTCCGAACAACCTTCGGTACATCAAAATGCATAAACTCATAATATAATTGTCATCATAACCTTAAGCGTGCGGACCCTATGGGTTCGAGAACAATGTAGACATGACCGAGACACGTCTCCGGTCAATAACCAATAGCGGGACCTGGATGCCCATATTGGCTCCTACATATTCTACGAAGATCTTTATCGGTCAGACCGCATAACAACATACGTTGTTCCCTTTGTCATCGGTATGTTACTTGCCCGAGATTTGATCGTCGGTATCCAATACCTATTTCAATCTCGTTACCGGCAAGTCTCTTTACTCGTTCTGTAATACATCATCTCACAACTAACATATTAGTTGTAATGCTTGCAAGGCTTATGTGATGTGTATTACCGAGAGGGCCCAGAGATACCTCTCCGACAATCGGAGTGACAAATCCTAATCTCGAAATACGCCAACCCAACATCTACCTTTGGAGACACCTGTAATGCTCCTTTATAATCACCCAGTTACGTTGTGAAGTTTGGTAGCACCCAAAGTGTTCCTCCGGAAAACGGGAGTTGCATAATCTCATAGTCATAGGAACATGTATATGCCATGAAGAAAGCAATAGCAACATACTAAATGATCGGGTGCTAAGCTAATGGAATGGGTCATGTCAATCAGATCATTCAACTAATGATGTGACCTCGTTAATAAAATAACAACTCATTGTTCATGGTCAGGAAACATAACCATCTTTGATTAACGAGCTAGTCAAGTAGAGGCATACTAGTGACACTTTGTTTCTCTATGTATTCACACATGTATTATGTTTCTGGTTAATACAATTCTAGCATGAATAATAAACATTTATCATGATTATAAGGAGATAAATAATAACTTTATTATTGCCTCTAGGGCATATTTCCTTCAGTCTCCCACTTGCACTAGAGTCAATAATCTAGATTACACTGTAATGATTCTAACACCCATGGAGCCTTGGTGCTGATCATGTTTTGCTCGTGGAAGGGGCTTAGTTAACGGGTCTGCAATATTCAGATCCGTATGTATCTTGCAAATCTCTATGTCTCCCACCTGGACTAGATCCCGGATGGAGTTGAAGCGTCTCTTGATGTGTTTGGTCCTTTTGTGAAATCTGGATTCCTTTGCCAAGGCAATTGCACCAGTATTGTCACAAAAGATTTTCATCAGACCCGATGCATTAGGTATGACACCTAGATCGGATATGAACTCCTTCATCCAGACTCCTTCGTTCGCTGCTTCCGAAGCAGCTATGTACTCCGCTTCACATGTAGATCCCCCTACGACGCTTTGTTTAGAACTGCACCAACTGACAGCTCCGTCGTTTAATGTAAACACGTATCCGGTTTGCGATTTAGAATCGTCCGGATCAGTGTCAAAGCTTGCATCAACGTAACCTTTTACGGTGAGCTCTTTGTCACCTCCATATACGAGAAACATATCCTTAGTCCTTTTCAGGTATTTCAGGATGTTCTTGACCGCTGTCCAGTGATCCACTCCTGGATTACTTTGGTACCTCCCTGCTAAACTTATAGCAAGGCACACATCAGGTCTGGTACACAGCATTGCATACATGATAGATCCTATGGCTGATGCATAGGGAACATCTTTCATATTCTCTCTATCTTCTGCAGTGGTCGGGCATTAAGTCTTACTCAACTTCACACCTTGTAACACAGGCAAGAACCCTTTCTTTGTTTGATCCATTTTGAACTTCTTCAAAATTTTGTCAAGGTATGTGCTTTGTGAAAGTCCAATTAAGCGTCTTGATCTATCCCTATAGATCTTAATGCCTAATATGTAAGCAGCTTCACCGAGGTCTTTCATTGAAAAACTTTTATTCAAGTATCCCTTTATGCTATCCAGAAATTCTATATCATTTCCAATCAGCAATATGTCATCCACATATAATATCAGAAATGCTACAGAGCTCCCACTCACTTTCTTGTAAATACAGGTTCTCCGAAAGTCTGTATAAAACCAAATGCTTTGATCACACTATCAAAACGTTTATTCCAACTCCGAGAGGCTTGCACCAGTCCATAAATGGATCGCTGGAGCTTGCACACTTTGTTAGCTCCCTTTGGATCGACAAAACCTTCCGGTTGCATCATATACAACTCTTCTTCCAGAAATCCATTCAGGAATGCAGTTTTGACATCCATCTGCCAAATTTCATAATCATAAAATGCGGCAATCGCTAACATGATTTGGACGGACTTAAGCATCACTACGGGTGAGAAGGTCTTATCGTAGTCAATCCCTTGAACTTGCCGAAAACCTTTTGCGACAAGTCGAGCTTTGTAGACAGTAACATTACCATCAGCGTCAGTCTTCTTCTTAAAGATCCATTTATTCTCAATTGCTTGCCGATCATCGGGCAAGTCAACCAAAGTCCATACTTTGTTCTCATACATGGATCCCATCTCAGATTTCATGGCTTCAAGCCACTTTGCAGAATCTGGGCTCACCATCGCTTCTTCATAGTTCGTAGGTTCATCATGATCTAGTAGCATGACTTCCAGAACAGGATTACCGTACCACTCTGGTGCGGATCTTACTCTGGTTGATCTACGAGGTTCAGTAGTATTTTGATCTGAAGTTTCATGATCATTATCATTGGCTTCCTCGCTAACTGGTGTAGGTGTCACTGAAACTGTTTTCTGTGATGTACTACTTTCCAGTAAGGGAGTAGGTACAGTTACCTCGTCAAGTTCTACTTTCCTCCCACTCACTTCTTTCGAGAGAAACTCCTTCTCTAGAAAGGATCCATTCTTAGCAACGAATGTCTTGCCTTCGGATCTGTGATAGAAGGTGTACCCAACAGTTTCCTTTGGGTATCCTATGAAGACACATTTCTCTGATTTGGGTTCAAGCTTATCAGGTTGAAGCTTTTTCACATAAGCATCGCAGCCCCAAACTTTAAGAAACGACAACTTCGCTTTCTTGCCAAACCACAGTTCATAAGGCGTCGTCTCAACGGATTTTGATGGTGCCCTATTTAACGTGAATGCAGCCGTCTCTAGAGCATAACCCCAAAACGATAGCGGTAAATCAGTAAGAGACATCATAGATCGCACCATATCTAGTAAAGTACGATTACGACATTCGGACACACCATTACGCTGTGGTGTTCCGGGTGGCGTGAGTTGCGAAACTATTCCACAGTTTTTCAAATGTACACCAAACTCGTAACTCAAATATTCTCCTCCACGATCAGATCATAGAAACTTTATTTTCTTGTTACGATGATTTTCAACTTTACTCTGAAATTCTTTGAACTTTTCAAATGTTTCAGACTTATGTTTCATTAAGTAGATATATCCATATCTGCTTAAATCATCTGTGAAGGTGAGAAAATAATGATATCCGCCACGAGCCTCAATATTCATCGGACCACATACATCGGTATGTATGATTTCCAACAAATCTGTTGCTCTTTCCATAGTACCGGAGAACGGTGTTTTAGTCATCTTGCCCATGAGGCACGGTTCGCAAGTACCAAGTGATTCATAAATAGGTGGTTCCAAAAATCCATCAGTATGGAGTTTCTTCATGCGCTTTACACCGATATGACCTAAACGACAGTGCCACAAATAAGTTGCACTTTCATTATCAACTCTGCATCTTTTGGTTTCAACATTATGAATATGTGTATTACTACTATCGAGATTCAATAAAAATAGACCACTCTTCAAGGGTGCATGACCATAAAAGATATTACTCATATAAATAGAACAACCATTATTCTCTAATTTAAATGAATAACCGTCTCGCATTAAACAAGATCCAGATATAATGTTCATGCTCAACGCTGGCACCAAATAACAATTATTTAGGTCTAATATTAATCCCGAAGGTAGATGTAGAGGTAGCGTGCCGACCGCGATCACATCGACTTTGGAACCGTTTCCCACGCGCATCGTCACCTCGTCCTTTGCCAGTGCCCGCTTATTCCGTAGTCCCTGTTTCGAGTTGCAAATATTAGCAACAGAACCAGTATCAAATACCCAGGTGCTACTGCGAGCTCTAGTAAGGTACACATCAATAGCATGTATATCACATATACCTTTGTTCACCATGCCATCCTTCTTATCCGCCAAATACTTGGGGCAGTTCGCTTCCAGTGACCAGTCTGCTTGCAGTAGAAGCACTCAGTTTCAGGCTTAGGTCCAGACTTGGGTTTCTTCTCCCGAGCAGCAACTTGCTTGTTGTTCTTCTTGAAGTTCCCCTTTTTCTTCCCTTTACCCTTTTTCTTGAAACTAGTGGTCTTGTTAACCATCAACACTTGATGCTCCTTTTTGATTTCTACCTCCGCAACTTTCAGCATTGCGAAGAGCTCGGGAATAGTCTTGTTCATCCCTTGCATATTATAGTTCATCACGAAGCTCTTGTAGCTTGGTGGCAGTGATTGGAGAATTCTGTGAATGACGCAATCATCCGGAAGATTAACTCCCAATTGAATCAAGTGATTATTATACCCAGACATTTTGAGTATATGCTCACTGACAGAACTGTTCTCCTCCATCTTGCAGCTATAGAATTTATTGGAGATTTCATATCTCTCAATCCGGGCATTTGCTTGAACTATTAACTTCAACTCCTAGAACATCTCATATGCTCCATGACGTTCAAAACGTCGTTGAAGTCCTGATTCTAAGCCGTAAAGCATGGCACACTGAACTATCGAGTAGTCATCAGCTTTGCTCTGCCAGATGTTCATAACATCTGGTGTTGCTCCAGCAGAAGGCCTGGCACCTAGCGGTGCTTCCAGGACGTAATTCTTCTGAGCAGCAATGAGGATAATCCTCAAGTTCCGGAACCAGTCCATGTAATTGCTACCATCATCTTTCAACTTTGCTTTCTCAAGGAACGCATTAAAATTCAACAGAACAACAGCACGAGCCATCTATCTACAATCAACATAAACAAGCAAGATACTATCAGGTACTAAGTTCATGATAAATTTAAGTTCAATTAATCATATTACTTAAGAACTCCCACTTAGATAGACATCCCTCTAATCTTCTAAGTGATTACGTGATCCAAATCAACTAAACCATAACCGATCATCACGTGAGATGGAGTAGTTTTGAATGGTGAACATCGTTTATGTTGATCATATCTACTATATGATTCACGCTCGACCTTTCGGTCTCCATGTTCCGAGGCCATATCTGCATATGCTAGGCTCGTCAAGTTTAACCTGAGTATTCTGCTTGTGCAAAACTGGCTTGCACCCGTTGTAGATGGACGTAGAGCTTATCACACCCGATCATCACGTGGTGTCTGGGCACGACAAACTTTGGCAACGGTGCATACTCAGGGAGAACACTTCTTGATAATTTAGTGAGAGATCATCTTATAATGCTACAGTCAATCAAAGCAAGATAAGATGCATAAAAGGATAAACATCACATGCAATCAATTTAAGTGATATGATATGGCCATCATCATCTTGTGCTTGTGATCTCCATCTCCGAAGCACCGTCATGATCACCATCGTCACCGGCGCGACACCTTGATCTCCATCGTAGCATCGTTGTCGTCTCGCCAATCTTATGCTTCCACGACTATCACTACCGTTTAGTAATAAAGTAAAGCATTACATCGCGATTGCATTGCATACAATAAAGCGGCAACCATATGGCTCCTGCCGGTTGCCGATAACTCGGTTACAAAACATGATCATCTCATACAATAAAATTCAGCATCATGCCTTGACCATATCACATCACAACATGCCCTGCAAAAACAAGTTAGACGTCCTCTACTTTGTTGTTGCAAGTTTTACGTGGCTGCTACGGGCTTAAGTAAGAACTAATCTCACCTACGCATGAAAACCACAACGATAGTTTGTCAAATAGACTCCGTTTTAACCTTCGCAAGGACCGGGCGTAGCCATACTTGGTTCAACTAAAGTTGAAGAGACAGTCGCCCGCAAGCCATCTATGTGCAAAGCACGTCGAGGGAACCGGTCTTGCATAAGCGTACGCGTAAGGTTGGTCCGGTTCGTCTCGTCCAACAATGCCGCCGAACCAAAGTATGACATGCTGGTAGGCAGTATGACTTGTATCATCCACAACTCACTTGTGTTCTACTCGTGCATATAACATCAACATAAATAACCTAGGCTCGGATGCCACTGTAGGGTTTCGTAGTAATTTCAAAAAAATTCCTACGCACACGCAAGATCATGTCATGCATAGCAACGAGAGGGGAGAGTGTTGTCTACGTACCCAACGCAGACCGACTGCGGAAGCGCTGACACGACATAGAGGAAGTAGTCGTACGTCTTCACGATCCAACCGATCAAGCACCGAAACTACGGCACCTCCGAGTTCGAGCACACGTTCAGCTCGATGACGATCCCCGGACTTCGATCCAGCAAAGTGTCGGGGAAGAGTTCCATCAGCACGACGGCGTGGTGACGATCTTGATGAACTACAGCAGCAGGGCTTCGCCTAAACTCCGCTACAGTATTATCGAGGAATATGGTGGCAGGGGGCACCGCACACGGCTGAGGAATAGATCACGTGGATCAACTTATGTCTTTCTGGGGTGCCTCTGCCTCAGTATATAAAGGAGCCAAGGGGGAGGGGGCGCCGGCCAAGGAGGAGGGCGCAGGAGGAGTCCTATTCCTTCCGGGAGTAGGACTCCCCCCCCCCCCCCAATCCTATTGCAACTAGGATTCCCAAGGGGGAAAGAGGGAGAGGGGTGGCCGACCACCTCTCCTAGTCCTAATAGGACTAGGGGAGGGGGGAGGTGCGCAGCCCCCTTGGGCTGCCCCTTTCTCCTTTCCACTAAGGCCCATGAAGGCCCATATGGCTCCCGGGGGGTTCCGGTAACCCTCCCGGTACTCCGGTAAAATCCCGATTTCACCCGGAACACTTCCGATGTCCAAACATAGGCTTCCAATATATCAATATTTACGTCTCGATCATTTCGAGACTCCTCGTCATGTCCGTGATCACATCCGGGACTCCGAACAACCTTCGGTACATGAAAATGCATAAACTCATAATATAACTGTCATCGTAACCTTAAGTGTGCGGACCCTACGGGTTCGAGAACAATGTAGACATGACCGAGACACGTCTCCGGTCAATAACCAATAGCGGGACCTGGATGCCCATATTGGCTCCTACATATTCTACGAAGATCTTTATCGGTCAGACCGCATAACAACATACGTTGTTCCTTTTGTCATCGGTATGTTACTTGCCTGAGATTTGATCGTCGGTATCCAATACCTAGTTCAATCTCGTTACCGGCAAGTCTCTTTACTCGTTTTGTAATACATCATCTCACAACTAACATATTAGTTGTAATGCTTGCAAGGCTTATGTGATGTGTATTACCGAGAGGGCCCAGAGATACCTCTCCGACCATCGGAGTGACAAATCCTAATCTCGAAATACGCCAACCCAACATCTACCTTTGGAGACACCTGTAATGCTCCTTTATAATCACCCAGTTATGTTTTGACGTTTGGTAGCACCCAAAGTGTTCCTCCGGCAAACGGGAGTTGCATAATCTCATAGTCATAGGAACATGTATATGTCATGAAGAAAGCAATAGCAACATACTAAACGGTCGGGTGCTAAGCTAATGGAATGGGTCATGTCAATCAGATCATTCAACTAATGATGTGACCTCGTTAATCAAATAACAACTCATTGTTCATGGTCAGGAAACATAACCATCTTTGATTAACGAGCTAGTCAAGTAGAGGCATACTAGTGACACTTTGTTTGTCTATGTATTCACACATGTATTATGTTTCCAGTTATACAATTCTAGCATGAATAATAAACATTTATCATGATTATAAGGAAATAAATAATAACTTTATTATTGCCTCTAGGGCATATTTCCTTCACCATTAACAAGCCTCATGACCCGCTTTTGCGCAGGTGAGGATAGCTGGCTAGCCAGATGTAGCACCAGCGACCCCAGTACATCCGAAGCTAGAGATGGAAACGGGAAATCACGGCGCAACAACAATAACAAACGCCGGAATAAAGAAGACAGCACGAAGAGCACAGCAGTAAACGCCGGATTCAAAAGCTCTCGGCCAAGTCAGCAAAAGCCGCCCTCTAAAGGCGCCAGAGACGAACTGTCCAGCCTAAACAAAATTCTGGACCAAGTATGTCAGATCCATAGCACCCCTGGTAAACCCGCTAATCATACCCACAGAGAGTGTTTGGTCTTTAAGCAGTCCGGCAAGCTCAACGCCGTACACAAGGGGGAGGATACACCAAGCAAAGACGAGGATGAGCATCTCAAGCAAGACACTGGGGAACAAAAGAAGTTTTCACCAGAAGTCAAAATAGTCAACGTGTTACACGTGATCAAGGGAAGCAAAGCGGCACTCCCAGAAAAATATGCCCAAGGGCCTATCACCGCGAAGTCCTGCCACTGGTCATCTCAACCGATCACCTTCGACCATCATGATTACTCAGCAAGTATCCGGCGTGCAGGATGGGCTTCCCTGGTATTAGACCCAATAATTGATGGATACCACTTTACATGAGTCCTGGTGGACGGTGGCAGTAGTTTAAACCTCATAGACCAGGATACAATCCGCGAAATGGGGATAGACCCAATGAAAATTTGCCATAGCAACACAACCTTTAAAGGAGTAATGCCAGGCCCAGGGGCTCACTACACGGGCTCCCTGCTACTAAAGGTTATATTCGGCTTCCCTGATAACTTCCGTAGCGAACATTTAACCTTCCACATTGCTCCATTCCAAAGTGGTTATCAAGCACTACTTGGACGCGAAGCTTTTGCTCGCTTTAATGCAATACCGCATTACGCTTCCCTCATGCTCAAGATGCCCGGCCCACGTGGCATCATTACAGTGAATGGAAATATTGAGCGATCTTTGCGCGCCGAAGAGAATGAAAACCTTGGCAGCCGCACACTAAAAACGGCCTCACCAACTAAATCATTTGATAGGTCGTCAAGACCACAGACACGGTTAGACGAGTCCGGCACAACTATATGTAATTCATACCGGATTGATGGCCACACCCCTATTACAAATACAAGGGGCTCAACGCGCGCAGACAAGTGGCAATTTTTACTCACTTTTAATTATACATGGTTTCTTTAAAAACTACCTTTTTGCATGACAACTTTTTCACCTAAGTTCCTCTCTTTTACAGATGCCCATCGTGCTATACCCGTCCAGGATACGGCACAACCGAGACACAGGCGCAGACATGCAGCAGGGACCCGCTCCAAGGATTTTTTTTAGATTAAGACCCTGCGTAAACCTTTTTTACTCTCTCTTGTTGATACACATCCCTCAAATTCTCGGTACAATTGACAAGGATGCTGACGTCTTGGCATGTGTCCACGTCAGAATAATGCACATACCTGGTGCTACGTCTCGAGCTAGCATTGGTTTTCCCCGAAGAGGAGGGGGTGATGCAGCATAGTAGCGTAAGTATTTCCCTCAGTTTTTGAGAACCAAGGTATCAATCCGGTAGGAGGTCACGCGCAAGTCCCTCGTACCTGCACAAAACGGTAGCAACTTGCAACCAACGCTTAGGGGTTGTCAATCCCTTCATGGTCACTTACGAGAGTGAGATCTGATAGAGATAATATTTTTGGTATTTTTGGTATAAATATGCAAAGTAAAAAGTAAAAGCAAAACAAGTAAAATAAAGTAATGGAGATTGATATGATGAGAATAGACCCGGGGGCCATAGGTTTCACTAGTGGCTTCTCTCAAGAGCATAGATATTCTACGGTGGGTGAACAAATTACTATTGAGAAATTAATAGAATTGAGCATAGTTATGAGGTTATCTAGGTATGATCATGTATATAGGCATCACGTCCGTGACAAGTAGACCGACTCCTACCTGCATCTACTACTATTACTCCACTCATCGACCGCTATCCAGCATGCATCTAGAGTATTAAGTTAAAAACAGAGTAATGCCTTAAGCAAGATGACATGATGTAGAGGAATAAATTCATGCAATATGATAAATACCCCATCTTGTTATCCTTGATGGCAACAATACAATACGTGCCTTGCAACTCTTTCTGTCACTAAGTAAGGACACCGCAAGATTGAACCCAAAGCTAAGCACTTCTCCCATTGCAAGAACTACCAATCTAGTTGGCCAAACCAAACAGATAATTCGAAGAGACTTGCAAAGATAACTCAATCATACATAAAAGAATTCAGAGAAGATTCAAATATTATTCATAGATAAGTTGGATCATAAACCCACAATTCATCGGTCTCAACAAACACACCGCAAAAAGAAGATTACCTCGAATAGATCTCCACGAGAGAGGGGGAGAACATTGTATTGAGATCCAAAAAGAGAGAAGAAGCCATCTAGCTACTAGCTATGGACCCGAAGGTCTAAAGTAAACTACTCACACTTCATCGGAAGGGCTATGGTGTTGATGTAGAAGCCCTCCATGATGGATGCCCTCTCCGGCGGAGCTCCGGAAAAGGCCCCAAGATGGGATCTCGTGGATACAGGAAGTTGCGGCGGTGGAATTAGGTTTTTGGCTCCGTCCTTGGTCTAATGGGGGTACGTAGGTATATATAGGAGGAAGGAGCACGTCGGTGGAGCTCCGAGGGGCCCACGAGGCAGGGTCGCCCAGGGGGGCGCCCTCCACCCTCGTGACCTCCCCGAAAACTTCTTGGAGTAGGGTCCAAGTCTCCTGGATCACGTTCGGTGCGAAGATCACGTTCCTGAAGGTTTCATTCCGTTTGGACTCCGTTTGATATTCTGTTTCCTCAAAATACTGAAATAGGCAAAAACCAGCAATTCTGGGCCGGGCCTCCGGTTAATAGGTTAGTCCCAAAAATAATATAAAAGTGGAAAATAAAGCCCAATATAGTCCAAAACAGTAGATAAAGTAGCATGGAGCAATAAAAAATTATAGATACGTTGGAGACATATCAGGCATCCCCAAGCTTAATTCCTGCTCGTCCTCGAGTAGGTAAATGATAAAAAGAGAATTTTTTATGCGGAGTGATACTTTGGCATAATTTCAATGTAAATCTTCTTAATCATGGTATGAATATTCAGATCCGAAAGGTTCAAGACAAATGTTCATATTGACATAAAAATGATAATACTTCAAGCATACTAATTAAACAATTATGTCATCTCAAAATAACATGGCCAAAGGAAGTTCATCCCTACAAAATCATATAGTTAGGCTATGCTTCATTTTCGTCACACAAAGATGTTCCCAACTTCTATACCCCCGATGACAATCCCAGCAATTGTTTAATACTCAAATAATCTCAAACTTTTTCAACCTTCACGCAATACATGAGCGCGAGCCATGGACATAGCACTATGGGTGGTATAGAATATGATGATGGGGATTGTGTGGAGAAGACAAAAAAGGAGAAAGTCTCACATCCACGAGGCTAATCAATGAGCTATGGAGATGCCCATCAATTGATGTTGATGCAAGGAGTAGGGATTGCCATGCAACGGATGCACTAGAGCTAAGAATGCTCAACAAAAGAAAACTAGTGGGTGTGCATCCAACTTGCTTGCTCATGAAGACCTAGGGCATTTTGAGGAAGCCCATCGTTGGAATATACAAGCCAAGTTCTGTAATGAAAAATTCCCACTAGTATGAACAAGCCAACTTATGAGACTCACTATATGAAATCATGGTGCTACTTTGAAGCACAATATATGAGACTCACTACATGAAGAACAAGGTGCTACTTTGAAGCACAAGTGTGGAAAAAGAGATAGTAGCATTGCCCTTTTTATTTTCTCTTCTTTTTTTTGGGCCTTTCTTTTTTTTCTTTTTGGCCTTTCTCCTTTTTTTGATTGGGTAATGCTCTAATAATGATGATCATCACACTTCTATTGATTACAACATAATGATTACAACTCGATACTAGAACAAGATATGACTCTATATGAATGCCTCCGGCGGTGTACCGGGATGGTGCAATGAATCAAGAGTGACGTGTATGAAAAATAATGCATGGTGGCTTTGCCACAAATACGATGTCAACTACAAGATCATGCAATGGCAATATGACAAAAGTAAAGCATGTCATGATGATGATGATGGAAGTTGCATGGCAATATATCTCGGAATGGCTATGGAAATGCCATGATAGGTAGGTATGGTGGCTGTTTTGAGGAACATATAGGGAGGTTTTTGTGTGAAAGAGCATATCATATCACGGGGTTTGGATGCACCGGCGAAGTTTGCACCAACTCTCAATGTGAGAAAGGGCAATGCACGGTACCGAAGAGGCTAGCAAATGGCGGAAAGGTAAAAGTGCGTATAATCCATGGACTCAACATTAGTCAAAAGAACTCATATACTTATTGCAAAAATTTAGAAGTCATAAAAAATCAAGTACTACGCGCATGCTCCTAGGGGGATATATTGGTAGGAAAAGACCATCGCTCGTCCCCGACCGCCACTCATAAGGATGCACAAGCCAGGTACACTTCGTGCTTCAAATTTGTTACATAACTTTAACCATACGTGCATGCTACGGGACTTGCTAACTTCAACACAAGTATTTCTCAAATTCACAACTACTCAACTAGCATGATTATGATATTATCACCTCCATATCTCAAAACAATTTTCAAGCATGAAACTTATCTTAGTATTCAACCCACTAAAAAGAAAGTTTCACATATCTTGAATACCAAGTATATTAACATTAAGCAAATTACCATGCTATTAACGACTCTCAAAATAATCTAAGTGAAGCATGAGAGATCAAGTTTCTTTAAAACAAACCATCACCGTGCTCTAAAAGATCTAAGTGAAGCACTAGAGCAAAAATTATCACGCTCAAAAAGATATAAGTGAACCACATAGAGTAAACTATCAAGCTCGAAAGATATAAGTGAAGCACATAGAGTATTCTAACAAATTTCAATTCATACATGGCTCTCTCAAAAGGTGTGTACAGCAAGGATGATTGTGGTAGACTAACAAGCAAAGACACAAATAATACAAGACGCTCCAAGCAAAACACATATCATGTGGTGAATAAAAATATAGCTCCAAGTAAATTACCGATGGAAGTGGATGAAAGAGGGGATGCCTTCCAGGGCATCCCCAAGCTTTGACTTTTTGGTGTCCTTGGATTATCTTGGGGGTGCCATGGGCATACCCAAGCTTAGGCTCTTTCCACTCCTTGTTCCATAATCCATCAAAAGAATTCACCCAAAACTTGAAAACTTCACAACACAAAACTCAATAGAAATCTCGTGAGCTCCGTTAGAGAAAGAAAACAAAAGACTACTTTAAGGTACTGTAGTGAACTTCTTCTTTATTTGTATTGGTGTTAAACCTACTGTATTCCAACTTCTCTATGGTTTATAAACTATTTTACTAGCCATAGATTCATCAAAATAAGCAAACAACACACGCAAAACAGAATCTGTCAAAAACAGAACAGTCTGTAGTAATCTGTTACTAACGCAAACTTCTGGAACCCAAAAAATTCTACCAAAATTAGACGACCTGGGAAATTTGTTTATTGATCAGCATCAATTGGAATCACTATTTTATCGCGTTCTGGTGATTTTCTAAAATTCGGGCACTGAGCGCAAAGATTCTGGAAATTACAGCAAGATCAAATAACTATCTTCCAAGAAGATCTAATAGGTTTAAGTTGGCACAAACACTAATTAAAAGATAAAACCACATATAAACAGAATCTAGATGGATTATTTATTCCTAAACAAAACCAGAAACAAAAAACACAAAATAAAATTGGGTTGCCTCCCAACAAGCGCTATCGTTTAACGCCCCTAGCTAGGCATAAAAGCAAGGATAGATCTAGGTATTGCCATCTTTGGTAGGCAATCCATAAGTGGCTCTCATGATAGATTCATATGGTAATTTTATTTTCTTTCTAGGAAAGTGTTCCATGCCCTTCTTTAAGGGAAATTGGAATTTAATATTCCCTTCCTTCATATCAATAATTGCACCAATCGTTCTAAGGAAAGGTCTACCAAGAATAATAGGACATGAAGGATTGCAATCTATATCAAGAACGATAAAATATACGGGCACATAATTCCTATTTGCAACAATAATAACATCATTAATTCTTCCCATAGTCTTTTTAATAGTGGAATCCGCAAGATGCAAGTTTAGAGAGCAATCATCAAAGTCACGGAAATCTAGCAAATCACACAAAGCTTTGGGGATAGTAGAGACACTAGCACCCAAATCACACAAAGCATAAAACTCGTAATTTTTAACTTTAATCTTAATTGTAGGTTCCCACTCATCATGGAGTTTTCTAGGGATAGAAACTTTCAACTCAAGCTTTTCTTCATAAGATTGCATTAAGGCGTCAACAATGTGTTCGGTAAAGGCCTTATTTCGACTATAAGCATGAGGAAATTTAACACGGATTGCAACAAGGAAATTCAATCAATTAAAGAGCAATTTTCATAGTTAAATTCCTTGAGATCCAAAATAGTGGGTTTAGCAATATCTAGATTTTTATTTCTTTCAATCCCTTTTTTATAAATTTCATCATCAGGATCTAAAAACTCAGAATTCTTAGAACGCCTTCTAGGTAGGGGAAGATCATAATCAGATTCATCAAGATTCACATTGCAAAACAAAGATTTAATAGGGGACACATCAATAACTTTCAGATCTTCATCTTGATTTTCATAGGATTTAGAAGAACACGCTTTAATAAAGGCATCTTTGTAAGCACGCATCCTAGCGGTTCTTTCTTTGCACTCATCAATGGAAATTCTCATGGCTTTGAGAGACTCATTGATATCATGCTTAGGAGGAATAGATCTAAGCTTTAAAGAATCAACCTCAAGAGAAATTCTATCAACGTTCCTAGCCAAATCATCAACTTTAAGCAATTTCTCTTCAAGCAAAGCATTGAAATTCTTTTGCAAATTCATAAATTCTTTAACACTACTCTCAAATTCAGAGGGCATCTTATTAAAATTTCCATAAGAGTTGTTGTAGGAATTTCCATAATTATTAGAAGGATTACTAGGATAAGGCCTAGAATTAAAATTCCCTCTATACGCGTTGTTACCAAAACTATTCCTACCAACAAAATTCACATCCATAGATTCATTATTATTCTCAAGCAAAGTAGATAAAGGCATATTATTGGGATCAGAAGAAACACTCTTAACAAATAAATTCCTAAGTTCATCCATCTTTTCACTCAAAACATTGATTTCTTCTATAGCATGCACTTTTTTATTAGTAGATCTTTCAGTATGCCATTGAGAATAATTGACCATAATATTATCTAGGAATTTAGTAGCATCTCCTAAAGTGATTTCCATAAAAGTGCCTCCCGCGGCCGAATCTAAAAGATTTCTAGAAGCAAAATTCAATCCAGCATAATTTTTTTGTATAATCATCCATACGTTCAAACCATGAGTAGGACAATTACGTAGCATTAATTTCATTCTCTCCCAAGCTTGTGCAACATGTTCATGATCAAGTTGCTTAAAATTCATAATATCATTCCTAAGAGAGATAATCTTAGCGGGAGGAAAATACTTAGAGATAAAAGCATCTTTGCACTTGTTCCAAGAATCAATACTATTTTTAGGCAAAGATGAAAACCACGCTTTAGCATGATCTCTAAGCGAAAAAGGAAATGGCTTCAATTTAACGACATCATTATCAACATACTTTTTCTTTTGCATATCACATAAATCAACAAAGCCATTTAGATGAGTAGCGGCATCTTCACTAGGAAGGCCAGCGAATTGATCTTTCATAACAAGATTCAACAAAGCAGTATTGATTTCACAAGATTCAGTATTGGCAAGAGGAGCAATCGGAGTGCTAAGGAAATCATTGTTATTGGTATTGGTGAAGTCACACAATTTGGTAGCATCTTGGGCCATCACGACAAGCAAGCAAACTAACACACGAGCAAACAAAAGGCAAAGGGAAAGAGAGGGCGAATAAAACGGCAAGGGTGAAGTGGGGGAGAGGAAAACGAGAGGCAAATGGCAAATAATGTAATGCGAGAGATAGAGATTGTGATGGGTACTTGGTATGTTGACTTTTGCGTAGGCTTCCCCGGCAACGGCGCCAGAAATCCTTCTTGTTATGTCTCGAGCTAGCGTTAGTTTTCCCCGAAGAGGAGGGGGTGATGTAGCACAGTAGCATAAGTATTCCCCTCAGTTTTTGAGAACCAAGGTATCAATCCAGTAGGAGGTCACGCGCAAGTACCTCGTACCTGCACAAAATGGTAGCAACTTGCAACCAACGCTTAGGGGTTGTCAATCCCTTCACGGTCACTTACGAGAGTGAGATCTGATAGAGATAATATTTTTGGTATTTTTGGTATAAAGATGCAAAGTAAAAAAGTAAAAGCAAAACAAGTAAAATAAAGTAATGGAGATTGATATGATGAGAATAGACCCGGGGGCCATAGGTTTCACTACTGGCTTCTCTCAAGTGCATAGATATTCTATGGTGGGTGAACAAATTACTGTTGAGCAATTAATAGAATTGAGCATAGTTATGAGGTAATCTAGGTATGATCATGTATATAGGCATCACGTCCGTGACAAGTAGACCAACTCCTGCCTGCATCTACTACTATTACTCCACTCATCGACCGCTATCCAGCATGCATCTAGAGTATTAAGTTAAAAACAGAGTAACGCCTTAAGCAAGATGACATGATGTAGAGGAATAAATTCATGCAATATGATAAATACCCCATCTTGTTATCCTCGATGGCAACAATACAATACGTGCCTTGCAACTCTTTCTGTCACTGAGTAAGGACACCGCAAGATTGAACCCAAAGCTAAGCACTTCTCCCATTGCAAGAACTACCAATCTAGTTGGCCAAACCAAACAGATAATTTGAAGAGACTTGCAAAGATAACTCAATCATACATAAAAGAATTCAGAGAAGATTCAAATATTATTCATAGATAAGTTGGATCATAAACCCACAATTCATCGGTCTCAACAAACACACCGCAAAAAGAAGATTACATCGAATAGATCTCCACGAGAGAGGGGGAGAACATTGTATTGAGATCCAAAAAGAGAGAAGGAGCCATCTAGCTACTAGCTATGGTCCCGAAGATCTGAAGTAAACTACTCACACTTCATCGGAAGGGCTATGGTGTTGATGTAGAAGCCCTCCGTGATGGATGCCCTCTCCGGCGGAGCTCCGGAACAGGCCCCAAGATGGGATCTCATGGATACAGGAAGTTGCGGCGGTGGAATTAGGTTTTTGGCTCTGTCCTTGGTCTAATGGGGGTACGTAGGTATATATAGGAGGAAGGAGCACGTTGGTGGAGCTCCGAGGGGCCCACGAGGCAGGGGGGCGCCCAGGGGGGGGCGCCCTCCACCCTCGTGACCTCCCCGGAAACTTCTTGGAGTAGGGTCCAAGTCTCCTGGATCACGTTCGGTGCGAAGATCATGTTCCCGAAGGTTTCATTCCGTTTGGACTCCGTTTGATATTCTGTTTCCTCGAAATACTGAAATAGGCAAAAAACAGCAATTATGGGCTGGGCCTCCGGTTAATAGGTTAGTCCCAAAAATAATATAAAAGTGGAAAATAAAGCCCAATATAGTCCAAAACAGTAGATAAAGTAGCATGGAGCAATCAAAAATTATAGATACGTTGGAGACGTATCACCTGGACACAAGGGGCTTCTTACAAAGGGCACTATTTAGGCCTGATTTATACCATAAAGACCGAATACCTTAGGGAGTGTTCGGCGTCGCGAGTTTGGCCTTATATGCATCAGCTCTGAATCATGTCTTTGGTCAAATGTTGGATTTGCCCGGCTCCTGTGTTTTGGTGCCTTACGTTCCGCTTTATCGGCTAAGGCAGCACCAGGAGAACTACTGCGATTGTGCCCTGGTTCATCCGGACGAGCACCTGAGTAGAGAAAGCCGAAAACTGACTGTCATGATATAGCACGAGACCGGTCAACCACTCGATGACCTATCGGAATGTTAGAATTCCTCCGCTTTATCGAAGGGCCGTTTTCCGGCCAGGCATGTACGCACCCCGAGCTCGGGAGAGTGCGGAGCCACCAGGGGCTATCTAGTAGCCCCACCGTCAAACTCCTATGGCTAAGTGAAAGTGTTAAAGCATTATAGTCCGGTTGCCTCATTCGCTGCGCTATCACCTCCTTAATAGGACCAAGACGTTGGGTTAAGTGTGAACACACGTTTTTGCGAGCACCTCCGCATTATATGCGTGGGGGTTGAAGCCGACGACTGCAATCTTTCAGGTTATATACATATATACATAAACGGCCGCACAGGAGGCATCATATTACTTTCCAGCAACAATATAAATACAGCCTTACTGCATTTCATAAAAACATTGTGTTTACAATGGGAATACATGTCACTCAAACATAATATTCTTCGAGCATTGGGACTCTATCAAACAAGCACCCTCAAGAACCTCTTTAAAATAGTGCTCGGCAGCTACTCGGCCTATGGCCAAACCTTGTGCCGCAACAGTGGTAGCATCCATCTCCGCCCAGTATGCCTTGACACAGGCAAAGGCCATCTGCATGCCTTCTATGCACGCCAACCTCTTCATCATGTTGATGCGCGGCACCGCACCAAGGAACTGCTGCACTACGCTGAAATAGTTGTTCGGCTTCGGCTTCTCCGGCCACAAATGATCTACAACGGACCTCATGGCGAGTCCTGACAACCTATTAACTTTGGCCCATTCGGCTAGCTGATCAGTCAAGTGAAGCGGACGCTCTGGAACGTTAAATTGCGACCAGGACAGCTTGTCCACTTCACGATCTGACTGATCTCGGAAGTATTCGACCGCATCAACAGCGCTTGCCACCAAGTCCATATATGCGTCTGCCGAACTCCACAGCCGATCCAGAGGGGCATACCGCGGATCTCCGAACTTCCTCTGCAGCAGAAAGGTCTTCCTGGCCGCAATATCCCCGGCTTCGTGCAGCTCCTCCTTCTTCGCCCTCATAGCAGAGCGAGTGTCTTTGGTCGCCATCGTGGCCTTCTCAAGGTCTGCTGCCTTCACTCGGTTCTCTTCTTCAAGGAACTGTCAACGGTCGGCAGTGCCTTTTAATTCTACGGCTATCTTGGCCATCTTTTATTTGCTTTCGCAATGCGTGGCCTTCTCGGCTCTTAACTCTTCGGCCGCCTTCGAAATAGCCGCATTACTAACTCTCGCTTGTTCCTTGGCTCGGGCGAGTTCCGCCCAAAGGGTCTCCACGGTGGCAGCTCCGTCTGCAGTCACAACATATTAAAGATACTGGCATCATGCTGCTCTTATTATGTGACATTCACCAGAAAACATTACTTACCCCGTGACTCGTCAAGCCGCTTGTTAACAAGCTCGATGTCGGCGTCTGCCGCATCCAGTTGCCGCTTTAGTTCGGCAAACTCATTAGTTCAGCTATCCACCGGAGCTTCCACCACCTGCACATACATGCAGTCTGGTTATTGCCTGGGACTATGATCCTCTGTTCGCCGCCGTTCTCGATGACAACCAGAGTCTCAGGGGCTACTATCTACACAGGGCACACCTAACATGTGCGGTACTATCAAATATCATTTCACGTACCTCAAAGCCCGTCAGTAGACTCATAAAGGCTTCATGTAATCCGCTTTCGGCGGACGAAATTCTTTCCATCATCGTACCCATCAGCGTATGATGTTTTTCTGAGATGGCCGCTTGCTCCAAGAGCTCCCTCAGAACGTCCGACCGCATACCAGACGGTGCTGGACTCTTTTGTTTGCTCTCTTCGAGAGCCGGATGCTGGGGACTTCGGGTGACTATGGGATTATCTTCTGGCCTCATCGGATCCGGAGAGGCCCTCCGTGACGACACTTCGAGGTCGCCCGCTTCTTGAGCGGGGGAGTCCGAGGGAGGCATTTCGCTCTCCATCATCTCTGGAAGAAGATCCCCCAAAGACGAGCTCAGCTGAGAAGGGCTAAGACCTGAACTGCAAGATATATGCGGCGGTTATTTTCCTCAGAGGAAAGGCAGTATACCTTCACTATTAAAGTATTTTTTGATCACTTACGACTCGTTGGAGGGCTGATCCCCGCGCGGACTTTGTGCGGCAAGAGCACCCCCCGAGGCAGGACCCTCTGTTGGAGACTTCTTCTCTCATTTGGAGGCCTCGGTTTCCGGATCCTCAGAGGCAGTCCTCTTCCTCCCCCGGTTATCCTCCTTTATGGAGGCGCTCATTCCCTCGGTTGGAACTGGCAGCGATGGGGGCCCGCTTTCGCCCATATTATTCCCCCTTGTATCTTCCTTCGAGGGCTCCGGGCATGGTGCGAGCTCGAGCATCTTTTCCAGTACCGGATTTTCCAAACCCTCAGGGAGGGGGGCCGAACACCGAATCATTTTCGCCTTTGTTAGCCAGTCCTGGTCAAAGAGCGATTTCACAAAAATGACGTCATGATGAATAAAAGACGGTGTGTTCGGCTAGAGGATTAATTACTTGTTCGGTGGCGCGATTACTGCTCAGGCCCACGTCCTCGGTAGTATCCGAACACTCTATTTGAGGTCCGAAGAATGACTTGTACATTTCCTCGTGTGTCAGGCCGAGGAAACTTTGAATAGCACGCAGTCCTTCTGGGTTGAACTCCCACAAGCGAAGGGGCCAGTGTCGGTGTCAAAACTGGCGGATCTCGGGTAGGGGGTCCCGAACTGTGCGTCTAAGGCGGATGGTAACAGGAGGCAGGGGACACAATGTTTTACCCAGGTTCGGGCCCTCTTGATGAAGGTAAAACCCTACGTCCTGCTTGATTAATATTGATGATATGGGTAGTACAAGAGTAGATCTACCACGAGATCGGAGAGGCTAAACCCTAGAAGCTAGCCTATGGTATGATTGTATGTTCTTGCCTATCGACTAGCCTGGCCTTGGTTTATATAATGCACCAGTGGCCTAGGATAACAAGAGTCCTAGCCGAATACGCCGGCGAGAAGGAGTCCTTGTCTTGATCACCAAGTCTTGTGGAATCTTCCATGTATGCGGCAGCTGTCCGAACTGGCCCATGAGTATACGGCCATGGGGGTCCTCGGCCCAATCTAACAGATCGGGAGATGACGTGTTGAGTACCCCCTAGTCCAGGACACCGACAGTAGCCCCCTGAACTGGTCTTCAAGTTAGGGACGCTCCTGATTCTTCCAAACTATTCTTCATCTTTGGTTGTCGGTCTTGAAAACTGGTTCAACAAATCTTCTCATCTTCAATCTTGAGGATCGCCGAAATGCATTCGACGAGTTTACACGTCGGGTATCCGAGGAGCCCCTTTAAGTTTCCGGCCTTTATCAACGCCTTGTTATTTTTATGCCACGCCTCGTGTTTGAAGTTGTTCCCGGGAGGCAGTGTCCTCTTGCGTCCGAGCTCCAATGCCGGACTGCATTTGAGGTATCTTTTGCAGACGAGCACCAACGCCGGACCGCTTCCGAGCTCCAACGCCGGAATGTATCTGAGCTCCAACACCGAACTATATCTGAGCTCCAACGCCGGACTGTATCCGAGCTCCAACGCCGGACTATGTCCAAGCTCCAATGCAGTACTATCATAAATCACCTTGGTTCAAAAAAGTTGAAGGAGTTTAGCCGAGCTTAATGCCGGAAATGCCCTCTATGGAGCCAGCCACTAGCGCCCGAGCTTTATGCCGGACTGCTTCCGAGGTGGTGCACAACCCCGACTGTGGGCCGATTTTTTGTCAATATTTTTGATTGGTGCAATTTATTCTCTGCCGAGATATATAGCCAGTAGCCCTCAAGGTGTGTATCGGTCTAAAACCCAAGATGCACCTGAAGGATGACGTAAGACCGCTGATCCCAGTAGCCGCTAAGACTCAGGTTGATGGCCTGAGGATCAAGTCCTAGCTCGGCAGAATACTTCGGGACACAAAAAGCGGCGTGCTTAGTCCTCGAGACTCAGGTTGGGTGCGGCCAACCAACCTGGGGATCAAAATCTCCTCGGAAACTGTATTGCACTTAAAATTTTATGCATTGGACATGCAATGCAGTAGCCCCCGAGACACTGGTCGGGTGGCAACACCAGATCAGGGGATCGATGTGCCCCTTTAATATTTGTAAATAATAAGCCCGAAGCCCAGTAGCCCCCGAGCCTTAATGCAGGCACGGGTGGCCGAATTAAGGATCGATACCCATAGTAAAATCACAAATTATGTGTAATGACTCTATGTATCCAAGTACTTTACGTCATTAATGCTCGGATCCGCATTGTACAAAACTTTGTTGAACGACCATCGGCTTCAACCTCCTCGGCCAGTAGTCGAGGAGTGTTTGTCCTACTTTATAAAGCCTTTATGAGGGCAAACATTTACGACAAACAAGGCAAACTGGCCATACGGTTTTATAAACAAAGGTACGCAGAGAGATATGTTATATTACTGTTTAACATAAGAAATGTCTTCCAAAGAAAATAGTCCCGCTAGCGGTTCCTTTCTTTGGGTTGTCATGCTAAGCATGATCATGAAACCTCAGCTCCAATGTAAGAGCAAAATATTGAGGATTTAGTTTGGGAGGCCAGTTACTAGCCCCCGGTAGTGTTCGGCGACAGTCGAGGTCAAGCCATAAACACTTCGGCCAATGTTATGAATGACCCACCATATAACACGGTCATCGGATCACTGACCAGTTTACGCTTATTGTGACAGTCAGTTTTTGCTTTCTCCACTGAGGTGCTTAACCATGTGGGCTGGAAGCACAATCGCATTGGTTCTCCCTTTGCACACCTAGCCGAACAAAGCAGAATGTAGGAGGCAAGCGCAGGAGCCAGGCAACCCAACTATTGACCGAAGACACAATTCGAAACCGATGCATATATAGCAATATCCGAGTTTTTTTTGCCGAATCTCTAAAGGTGTCCGGTGTTGCACTGCAAGACTTGTGCTGAAAACACACAAATAGTTTAAGAGTGCCAAAAGCTTGGAAAACCAAAAAAAGCGTCAGCAAAAACATGACGTTCGAACAAGATCAAGTGTTCGGTGCCAATCCAAAAATTGGTCTTAGAAAAAAGGAGTGCTTCTGTCGTGCTTTAACATGACACATCCTATCTCAAGACTTCAAGCGGGTCAACCTACGACTTCAACCTCCTATCCCGAAGGCAGAGTACTTCTCATTAGGCCAGTTTAGCAAACTAAACTCTAGCGGCTTTGAGAGAGAAATTAGGCTCCCCAGCTAGTGACCACACACTCGTGTCGAAAAAAGGAGTGATGAATAGTAGTAGTAATAAAAACTTTGCAACAACTAAGAAGAAGAACACTTGTTATAAAACGGCTCATATAAATTCAAGAGCCCCCAAGTGACTTGGGTAAAAGAATTTTATGTATAATGATTTTATGTACCGAAGTACTAATATCATATCTTTGTTCACCCGAACTTTAAACGCGTCTTAACCGACCATCGGCTTCTCCCTCTTCGGTCAAGGACCGAAAAGTGTTATGTACTCCACCTGTCAAAAATATCCATGGTGTTTCCGATAACCAGGCAATCAGGCCATAAGGCTGTAACAGACAAAGCGTGCTCGGGGAACTTACGTTATATTACAGACGAAGTGTAAGAAGCATCTTCGAAGAAAATAGTACCCCCACCGATACCTTTCTTCGGTGCTCATTATTACTATGAGACTTGTGCAATAGATTTTTTGTACTCATGAGTTCTGCTGTGTGCCGACCATCATTGAAAACTATAAGAGCGCTAGCTTTCGGCTTCACCCAGTCTGAGGTCCGGCTCGGATGACCCGATCGTGACAATCGTAGAGGTGCTCCCTTTACTCCCTAGCCGAACAATCAGGAACGTAGGGGTAAGCACAGGAGCCAGGCAACCCAACTTGCAAATCGCTTAAGTCAATATGGTGCATATTTTGGCGTAATACATGAACAAGGAACGAAGCCGTACAACGGTAATCATTTGCAAGAGGAAATGCTTCATAAAGGAAGCCCCCAAGTAAACGGGGTATTTGAATTTGTGTGTCACAAACAAAGTTTGGATAATGAATTTGTTTACAAGCAACTTTTTTCCAAAAAAGTATAATGCTTGGTCGAACCGAACACAAGTTAAAAATTTAAAACTTTGAGCATGAAGGCAACTTAGCTGGTTAATGTGTTTGGTATTGATGACGCGGTCCGAGCTTGCTGTGGGACAAGATTCCATCCCCCAAGCCGGTCCTGAGATGGCGGAGCAAAGAGCTCGGCACTCCGAAGTGGTGACATAGCACGGTCAATGCAGGCTGGCAGAGTGATGCCGAAGTCCCCGACATAGGGTAATGAAGTGTCAACGAAGCCCCCCGTCTAGCCGAGGTGGCGTGGTATGTCAGTACGCCAAGTTGACAATACTGCCCAACCCGGATCATTTTCCTGTGCACAAAAAATAGTGCAAACTTGAGATAATAATAATAATGATAGTAAAAAAAGTTGCATAATAAATAATTTATGCAAAGTGAGTAATAAAAGAAATATGGCCTGGCGCAGAAGTCAATGTCGATGCAGGGCGTCGGCTTGATGCAGTAAAGGCGTGGCAAAGCCTAAATTCACAGGTCGGTCCGAGTTCCGGATGCGGCATTCGCCGGACTATGTACGGAGACTGATCGAACCACCATGCGACCGTCGTTAATGCGGCCACCATTTGATAGACCTATATACATATGATGGACAAGCCAGAGTAATAATTCCTTGGGAAAAATGAACCCAAACAAGCAAAAAATACTGGGATTAATAGCACCTGGTTTATTTGTTGTAACAATCCGAAGGAAGGTGGTACCCAAAATTGGGACTCGATCCGCACACCCATTGCCTGATGGGCGATAAAATGACGGTATGGAAATGCTGGCAAAGGTTGGCTCGCCGAGGCAAAGCCCTCGGTCCAGCTAACATGACGGAGCTGGTCGGCTAGTGACGCTGAAGTGTCCGGAGTACGTTGATGAAGAGCTGGTCCAGCCGAGATGTCGAAGCCTCGATATCAGCTGACGAGTCGAAGTAGGTCAGCGTGATGGACACCAGCTTGAAGAAGCAATAGTGCGGCCCTGCCGATGCAGGTCGTGACGCGGTCGATGCCGGCTTGATGAAGCAACCGTGTGGCGATGCCGGTATGACCGCTCCGTGTAATCCGTGGGGTGGCGATGTTGGTGATGATTTATCCTTCACGATCCCGGACTCTTGTTCGGCTTGCCGAGATGATGATCCGAAGAAGTTGAGCTTGACTCAACAAAGTGACGATGTGTCTAGCGCAGGTCGGTAGTCGTGGAGCAATATTGCCAGACTGGTTTGACACTCGCATGATGTTGAAGATCATGTTCAAAAGATCTTAAAGTTGGTGGGATGTGTTTGGGAACAAAACACAATACCCCATACAAACCTTCCTTGAAAAAGGGATGTCCGAAATCCTGTTCATAAAAAAGACGAACTCGGGTCGGATTCGTTTTCACGCAGAAAACAGATCCGAAAAGTGATGCACTAAATGGAAGGTTCCCGGAGTTTGGAAGGTCGGATCGAGCTGAAATTTTGAGAGGTGGTAGACATAGGAATTCCAAAGCCGATCAACGGTTAGATTTTCCAAAGGACGTCCGAGCTAGAAGCTGGACACCACGCCCTAAACTCGTCCAGATTCCCGTCCAGATTTGACAGGGCTCCGGTATATCGTGGATTGCCAGAGATTCCTCCATCGAAACTCGACGAAATTTTTCAGGGTTGTTGTAGACTCAATTCCGCACAATTCCATTGAAGCAATCGTTAAAAAGACACTTGAGGAGGCGGTGGCGGTGGACACAAGTTTGCTGTCCAAAAAAACAGCACGGTCGCCCGAGGGCAATGTTGACGTTGAGCCCCCGGCCTCCCTGGATGATTCCTCCATGATCTTGATAGAGATCGGAGTTGATGTTTATAAAGGCCCTCATCCGAACATGACGATCGGAGGTAGGGTGCAGTCCTTGGTCGAACCATGGTGACCAGTCGAGCTGGTGATGAAGATGCCGAAGTCGTAGTTGATCTATAGGCGAGCCATCGACCTTTTGCCGAACACACAGCGGAACTCTCAATGAAAGCACCAATGTCGGTGTCAAAACCGGCGGATCTCGGGTAGGGGGTCCCGAACTGTGCGTCTAAGGCGGATGGTAACAGGAGGCAGGGGACACAATGTTTTACCCAGGTTCGGGCCCTCTTGATGGAGGTAAAACCCTACGTCCTGCTTGATTAATATTGATGATATGGGTAGTACAAGAGTAGATCTACCACGAGATCGGAGAGGCTAAACCCTAGAAGCTAGCCTATGGTATGATTGTATGTTCTTGCCTATCGACTAGCCTGGCCTTGGTTTATATAATGCACCAGTGGCCTAGGATAACAAGAGTCCTAGCCGAATACGCCGGCGGGGAGGAGTCCTTGTCTTGATCACCAAGTCTTGTGGAATCTTCCATGTATGCGGCAGCTGTCCGAACTGGCCCATGAGTATACGGCCATGGGGCTCCTCGGCCCAATCTAACAGATCGGGAGATGACGTGTTGAGTACCCCCTAGTCCAGGACATCGACAGCCGGCGTTTGCAACGCTGGACTCGACGAACCAGCATAACTTGCATTACCATAACCAAATTAAAATCTCCCTCGAAGAGATCTTGAATGCGGCTTTGCAGTATAGGCACGTCCTTGGCTGGACCCCAGCTCAGCCCTCTGCTAATCCATGACATCAGTTGTGGTGGGGGGCCCGAGCGGAAAGCAGGGGCAGCCGCCCACTTTGCACGTCTGGGAGCCGTGATGTAGAACCACTCCCGTTGCCATAATCCGGACACCTCTGGAAAGGAACCTTTCGGCCACGGAGCTCCTGCCATCTTGCTTATTGACGCGCCTCCGCATGCTGCATGTTGCCCCTCGATCATCTTGGGCTTCACTTCAAAGGTCTTGAGCCACATGCCGAAGTGAGGGGTAATGCGGAGGAAGGCCTCACACATGACAATAAATGTCGAGATCTGGAGAAAGGAGTCTGGGGCTAGATCGTGGAAATCTAGCCCATAATAGAACATCAAACCCCTGACGAAGGGGTCCAGAGTGTGGCCTAGGCCTTGGAGGAAGTTGGAGATGAACACAACGTTCTCATTAGGTTCGGGAGTAGGGACGACCTGCCCTCTGGCAGGCAGCCGATGCGAAACCTCGGCGGTCAGGTATCTGGCCTCCCTCAACTTCTTGATATCCTCCTCCGTAACGGAGGAG
Organism: Triticum aestivum; assembly: GCF_018294505.1. Lineage (NCBI taxonomy): Eukaryota > Viridiplantae > Streptophyta > Magnoliopsida > Poales > Poaceae > Triticum > Triticum aestivum. The sequence continues at coordinate 483,637,261 of NC_057806.1, forward strand.
GGCATCCATCGGCCTTGAAGGCTGGATCCGGACATGATTGAAGATCCGGAGCACCCGACCTGGGCTTTGGGTGTTAGAACTCGAGGCGGGGGAAGGGTTCGATTGAGCATGGGAGGGAAAAAGTGAAAACCTTGTTCCTTTATAAAGAGGGTGAATATCAAGCGTCCTCTCCGTGGCCGTTTGGGACTTGCCTATAATCTAGGAGTCCTAGACACGGTTGGGTTACCCATGACCGTATTAATGAGAATCCCGTAATTAGGGGAACACGATCTCTGCTTTGACAAGACGTGTCAAGAAACCGCCTCGCGTTATGTGTGGAGTTGGTTGAAGAAAAACGGTTCGAATAAGCACTGGGCCATGGCATGATGCCATGTTGCCAAAACGTGTCAGCAGATTAAGATTTGTGGAAATATTATTCTCACTATGGTGGTATGTGGAACTTATTTTGTAGGGTCGGACACTATCATTATATTCAAACTTATTCTGTGGTATATTCAGAGGAGGAACCCGCCTTGCAATGCCGAAGACAATACTGCGCGCCGGACTCATCGTCATTGAAAGCCTGGTTCAGGGGCTACTGTGGGAGTCCTGGATTAGGGGTCTCCGGACAGCCGGACTATATCGATTGGCCGGACTGTTAGACTATGAAGATACAAGATTGAAGACTTCGTCTCGTGTCCGGATGGGACTCTACTTGGCGTGGAAGGCAAGCTAGGCAATACGGATATATGTGTCTCCTCCTTTGTAACCGACCTTGTGTAACCCTAACCTCTCCGGTGTCTATATAAACCAGAGGGTTTTAGTTCAAGGACAACATACAATCATACCATAGGCTAGCTTCTAGGGTTTAGCCTCTCTGATCTCGTGGTAAATCTACTCTTGTACTACCCATATCATCAATATTTATCAACCAGGACGTAGGGTTTTACGTCCATCAAGAGCGCCCAAACTTGGGTAAAACATTTTGTCCCCTGCCTCCTGTTACCATCCGGCTTAGACGCACAGTTCGGGACCCCCTACCCGAGATCCGCCGGTTTTGACACCGACACTGATCGTCACCGAACTTTAAGCGTGCGGACCCTACGGGTTCGAGAACTATGTAGACATGACCGAGACACGTCTTCGGTCAATAACTAATAGCGGAACCTGGATGCTCATGTTGGCTCCCACATATTCTACGAAGATCTTTATCGGTCAAACCGCATAACAACATATGTTGTTCCCTTTGTCATCTGTATGTTACTTGCTCGAGATTCAATCGTCGGTATCTTAATACCTAGTTCAATCTCATTACCGGCAAGTATCTTTACTCGTTCCATAATACATCATCCCACAACTAACTCATTAGTTACAATGCTTGCAAGGCTTATAGTGATGTGCATTTACTGAGTGGGCCTAGAGATACCTCTCCGACAATCGGAGTGACAAATCCTAATCTCGAAATACGCCAACTCAACAAGTACCTTCGGAGAAACCTGTAGAGCACCTTTATAATCACCCAGTTACGTTGTGACATTTGGTAGCACACAAAGTGTTCCTCCGGTAAACTGGAGTTGCATAATCTCATAGTCATAGGAACATGTATAAGTCATGAAGAAAGCAATAGCAACATACTAAACGATCAAGGGCTAAGCTAACGGAATGGGTCAAATCAATCACATCATTCTCGTAATGATGTGATCCCGTTAGTCAAATGATAACTCATGTCTATGGCTAGGAAACATAACCATCTTTGATCAACGAGCTAGTCAAGTAGAGGCATACTAGTGACACTCTATTTGTCTATGTATTCACACATGTATCATGTTTCCGATTAATACAATTCTAGCATGAATAATAAACATTTATCACGATATAAGTAAATAAATAATAACTTTATTATTGCCTCTAGGGCATATTTCCTTCAATGTAGTTGTACGTCTTCATGATCCGACCGATCCTAGCACCGAAAGTACGACACCTCCGCGATCTGCACACGTTCAGCTCGGTGACGTCCCACGAACTCTAGATCCAGCTGAGTGTCGAGGGAGAGCTTCGTTAGCACGACGACGTGATGACGGTGATGATGAAGTTACTGACGCGGGGCTTCACATAAGCACTACAATGATATGACCGAGGTGGAAATCTGAGGAGGGGGGCATCGCACATGGCTAAGCAATCAACTTGTGTGTTATAGGGTGCCCCCTCCCCACGTATATAAAGGAGGGAGGGGGAGGCTGACCGGCCCTCTCTAGGCGCGCCAAGGGGGGAGGAGTCCTCCTCCTAGTAGGAGTAGGACTCCCCCCTTTCCTAGTCTCACTAGGAATAGAAGGAAGAGGGAGGAGGAGAAAGGAAAGGGGGGGTCGGCCCCCTGACCCAATTTGGATTGGGCTTGGGGGCCCTCCTAGTCTGCCTTCTATTCTCTCCCACTAAGGCCCATTAAGGCCCATATACTCCCCGGGGGGTTCCGGTAACCCCCTAATACTCCGGTAAATGCCCGAACTCACCTGGAACCATTTCGATGTCCAAACATAGCCTTCCAATATATCAATCTTTATTTCTCGACCATTTTGGGACTCCTCGTCATGTCCGTGATCATATCCGGGACTCCGAACTACCTTTGGTACATCAAAAACCATAAACTCATAATACCTATCGTCACTGAACATTAAGCATGCGGACCCTACGGGTTCGAGAACTATGTAGACATGACCGAGATTCATCTCCAGTTAATAACCAATAGAGGAACCTAGATGCTCATATTGGTTCCTACATATTCTACGAAAATCTTTATCGGTCAATCCGCATAACAACATATGTTGTTCCCTTTGTCATTGGTATGTTACTTGCCCGAGATTTGATCGTCGGTATCTCAATACCTAGTTCAATCACATTACCAGCAAGTCTCTTTACTTGTTCCGTAATGCAACATCCCGTAACTAACTCATGAGTCACATTGCTTGCAAGGCTTATAGTGATGTACATTACCGAGAGGGCCCAGAGATATCTCTCCGATACACAGAGTGACAAATCCTAATCTCGATCTATGCCAACTCAAAAAACACCATTGGAGACACCTGTAGAGCATCTTTATAGTCACCCAGTTATGTTGTGATGTTTGATAGCACACTAAGTGTTCCTTCGGTATTCGGGAGTTGCATAATATCATAGTCATAGGAACATGTATAAGTTATGGAGAAAGTAATAGCAATAAACTAAACGATCAAAGTGCTAAGCTAACGGATGGGTCAAGTCAATCACATCATTCTCTAATGATGTGATCCTGTTCATCAAATGAAAACTCTTGTCCATGGCTAGGAAACCTAACCATCTTTGATTAATGAGCTAGTCAAGTATAGGCATACTGGTGACACTCATTTTGTCTATGTATTCACACGTGTACTAAGTTTCCGGTTAATACAATTCTAGAATGAGTAATAAACATTTATCATGATATAAGGAAATAAATAATAACTTTATTATTGCCTCTAGGGCATATTTTCTTCAGTCTCTGATAACCCACAAGTATAGGGGATTGCAACAGTTTTTGATAAGTAAGAGTGTCGAACCCAACGAGGAGCTAAAGGCAGAACAAATATTCCCTCAAGTTCTATCGACCACCGATACAACTCTACGCACGCTTGATGTTCGCTTTACCTAGAACAAGTATGAAACTAGAAGTACTTAATTTGTAGGTGTTGTTGGATAGGTTTGCAAGATAATAAAGATTACGTAAATAAAAAGTAGGGGCTATTTAGATAAAGACACAACTAAGTTAGTTTTAGTAAAGAGCTTTTTGTTACAAGAAAGTTATTTGTCCCTAGGCAATCAATAACTAGACCGGTAATCATTATTGCAATTTTATATGAGGGAGAGGCATAAGCTAACATACTTTCTCTACTTGGATCATATGCACTTACGATTGGAACTCTAGCAAGCATCCGCAACTACTAAAGATCATTAAGGTAAAACCCAACCATAGCATTAAAGCATCAAGTCCTCTTTATCCCATACGCAACAACCCCCTTACTCGGGTTTGTGTTTCAGTCACTCACGCAACCCACTTAAGCGAATCATAAACGTATTGCAACACCCTACAGCAGGGATCCCTCACGCTTGCGCAACACGGAGAGAACCATAGGACAACACCAATAATAAAACATGCAACTCAAACCAATCGCGATCATCAAATAACCCATAGGACAAAACGGATCTACTCAAACATCATAGGATAGCCATACATCATTAGGAAATAATATATAGCGTTGACCACCATGTTTAAGTGGAGATTACAGCGGGTAAGAGAGAGGTTACACTGCTGCATAGGGGGGGGGAAGAGTTGGTAATGATGGCGGTGAAGTTGTTGGTGAAGATTGCGGTGATGATGATGGCCACGGCAGCGTTCCGGCGCCACTGGGAGAGAAGGGGAGGAGGGGCACCCTTCGTCTTCTTCTTCCTTGACCTCCTCCCTAGATGGGAGAAGGGTTTCCCCTCTGGTCCTTGGCCTCCATGGCATGGGAGGGGCGAGAGCCCCTCCGAGATTGTATTTGTCTCTCTGTCTCTCTCTATTTCTGCGTTCTCAGATTCTTCCCTTTCACCATTTCTTATATCCCAGAGATCCGTAACTCCGATTGGGCTGAAATTTTAACACAATCTCTATCCGGATATTAGTTTTTTGCAGCGAAAGAAGGGCACCAACCGCCTTACGGGGTGGCCACGAGGGTCAGGGGCGCGCCCCCCTGCCTCGTGGCCCCCTCGGGCATCGTCTCGCATGGATTTTTCTTCCCAAAAATCATATACATTCCAAAAAAAATCTCCGTCAGTTTTTATCCCGTTTGGACTCCGTTTGATATGGATATTCTGCGAAACAAAAAACATGCAACAAACACGAACTGGCACTGGGCACTGGATCAATATGTTAGTCCCAAAAATAGTATAAGAAGTTGCCAAAAGTATATGAAAGTTGTAGAATATTGGCATGGAACAATCAAAAATTATAGATACGACGGAGATGTATCAGCATCCCCAAGCTTAATTCCTACTCGTCCTCGAGTAGGTAAATGATAAACAAGATAATTTTTGATGTGGAATGCTACCTAGCATAATCTTGATCACATATCTAATCATGGCATGAATATTAAGATACGAGTGATTCAGAGCAATAGTCTATCATTTGACATAAAAACAATAATACTTCAAGCCTACTAATAAAGCAATCATGTCTTTTTAAAATAACATGGCAAAAGAAAGCTATCCCTACAAAATCATATAGTCTGGCTATGCTCCATCTTCACCACACAAAATATTCACATCATGCACAACCCCGATGACAAGCCAAGCAATTGTTTCATACTTTTGACATTCTCAAGCCTTTTCAACTTTCACGCAATACATGAGCGTGAGCCATGGACATAGCACTATAGGTGGAACAGAATGGTGGTTGTGGAGAAGACAAAAAGGAGAAGATAGTCTCACATCAACTAGGCATATCAACGGGCTATGGAGATGCCCATCAATATATATCAATGTGAGTGAGTAGGGATTGCCATGCAACAGATGCACTAAGAACTATAAGTGTATGAAAACTCAAAGTGAAACTAAATGGGTGTGCATCCAACTTGCTTGCTCATGAAGACCTCGGGCGTTTGAGGAAGCCCATCATCGGAATATACAAGCCAAGTTCTATAATGAAAATTCCCACCAGTATATGAAAGTGATAACTCAAGAGACTCTCTATATGAAGAACATGGTGCTACTTTGAAGCACAAGTGTGGTAAAAGGATAGTAACATTGCCCCTTCTCTCTTTTTCTCTCATTTTTTTATTATTTTTATTATTTTATTTTTTGGGCCTTCTCTTTTTTTGGCCTTTCTCTTTTTTTTGTTCGTCCGGAGTCTCATCCCGACTTGTGGGGGAATCATAGTCTCCATCATCCTTTCCTCACTGGGGCAATGCTCTAATAATGATGATCATCACACTTTTATTTACTTACAACTCAATATTACAACTCGATACTAGAACAAAGATATGACTCTATATGAATGCCTCCGGCGGTGTACCGGGATGTGCAATGATCTAGCATAGCAATGACATCAAAAAACGGACAAGCCATGAAAACATCATGCTAGCTATCTTACGATCATGCAAAGCAATATGACAATGAATGCTCAAGTCATGTATATGATGATGATGATGGAAGTGGCATGGCAATATATCTCGGAATGGCTATGGAAATGCCATAATAGGTAGGTATGGTAGCTGTTTTGAGGAAGGTATATGGTGGGTTTATGGTACCGGTGAAAGTTGCACGATACTAGAGAGGCTAGCAATGATGGAAGGGTGAGAGTGCGTATAATCCATGGACTCAACATTAGTCATAAAGAACTCACATATTTATTGCAAAAGTTTATTAGCCCTCGAAGCAAAGTACTACTACGCATGCCCCTAGGGGGATAGATTGGTAGGAAAAGACCATCCCTCGTCCCCGACCGCCACTCATAAGGAAGACAATCAATAAATACCTCATGCTCCGACTTCGTTACATAACGGTTCACCATACGTGCATGCTACGGGAATCACAAACCTCAACACAAGTATTTCTACTAATCCACAACTACCCACTAGCATGACTCTAATATCACCATCTTTATATCGCAAAACTATTGCAAGGAATCAAACATATCATATTCAGTGATCTATAAGTTTTATGTTGGATTTTATGACTAACCATGTGAATGACCAATTCCTGTCATCTCTCTAAATAGATATAAGTGAAGCAAGAGAGTTTAATTATTTCTACAAAAGATATGCCTACGCTCTAACAAATATAAGTGAAGCAAAAGAGCATTCTACAAATGGTGGTTTTCTATGTAAAGAGAAACAGGCAATCCAACTTCAAATGATATAAGCGAAGCACATGAAGCATTCTATAAAGCATACTCAAAATATATAAGTGAAGTGCATAGAGAATTCTATAGATCAACCAAGGACTATCTCATACCAGAATGGTGCATGAAAGAAAAGTGAAAACTAAATGCAAAAGACGCTCCAAGATTGCACATATCGCATGAACAAAACGAATCCGAAAACATACCGATACTTGTTGAAGAAAGAGGGGATGCCTTCCGGGGCATCCCCAAGCTTAGACGCTTAAGTCTCCTTGAATATTTACTTGGGGTTCCTCGGGCATCCCCAAGCTTGTGATCTTGCCTCTCTTCCTTCTTCTCACATCGAGACCTTCACGATCATCGAACACTTCATCCACACAAAACTTCGACAGAAAACTCGGTAAGATCCATTAGTATAATAAAGCAAATCACTACTATAAGTACTGTTGCAAACCAATTCATATTTTGTTTTTGCATTGTATCTACTGTAGTATAACTTTTTCATGGCTTAATCCACTTATATGAATCGATAGTTTCATCAAAACAAGCAAACTATGCATCAAAAACAGAATCTGTCTAAAACAGAACAGTCTGTAACAATCTGAACATTCACCATACTTCTGATACTTGAAAAATTCTACCAAAATTAGGAAAAATAAAAAATTTGAATAGGAAGATATTTCAAAAATAATCAGAACCATTTGGCGTTCTAGCTAAAAATGTAAAATCGCGCACTACATCAAAAGTTTCTGTCATGTACCATACAAACCATCAAGCAAATGTAAACATCCTAAAGGCAAACCTTGGCACATTATTTTTATAATACAAGGGAATTGTACAAGGGGATAATTATTTTTGTTGAAAAGTTTCTGTAATCAAGATTCACAAAGTTGCCGTGAGCATGAACAAAGTTCAAGGAGCTCTCCCACTTCAACAATGCTTGTCTTTCTCACTTTCACTTTCCTTTTTGAAAAAGTTTTGGGTTCACCTCTTTATTTTTGTTGTTTTTAAACTATATAAATGCACTCAACAGAAAAAAATGACTCTCTAAAACTTCCGGGTTGTCTCCCTGGCAGCACTTCCTTTAAAGCCATTAAGCTAGGCATATAGTGCTCAAGTAATGGATCCACCCGGATCCCAAGGTATATCAAAGCCAATTTTAATTAATAATGATTTGCGATTTAGTTGTGAGCACAAAGTAACATATATCATGCATTGATGAAGTCTAACTCTCTTCCTATGCATCGGCATGTCATAAAAGAACAATTCATGCACACAAAGTAAAGGCCAATGCATAGTATAAACAGTTTCTTGCAATTTTATCATATTGGAAACATAGAGAGGTGGAGATATAGTTCCTCTCTCATAATAATTGCAAGTAGGAGCAGCAAACTCATGCATATTATATCTATCAAAATCATCATGTGTAATGGTAAAAGGCAACCCATCAATATAATCCTTAATAAGTGCAAACTTCTCCGATATAGTGTAGTCAGGAGAATTCAAAAAGATAATAGAACTATCATGCGTGGGTGAAATAGCAACAATTTCATGTTTAACATAAGGAACTATAGCAAGTTCATCTCCATAAGCATAATTTATATTGGCATCTTGGCCACAAGCATAGCAAGCATCATCAAAAAGGGATATTTCAAAAGAATCAACGGGATCATAGCAATTATCATATCATTTATCCTTGGGTAAGCATGAAGGGGAATTAAACAATGTATGAGTTGAAGAGTTACTCTCATTAGAAGGTGGGCACGGGTGATCAATCCGCTCTTCCTCCTTTTGTTCTTCGCTCTCCTCCTCATCTTTTTCATCCAATGAGCTCATAGTTTCATCAATTTCTTCTTCCATAAATTCATGCAAAATATTAGTCTCTTCTTGCACAGGGGAGACTTTCTTAATAAGTGCATTAATATAGGAATTATATTCATAATTATCATAGCAATATTTTAGAATAGCTAAATTTTCAGGCCTATAAACATCATCATCAAAAGCTTCATACTTTTCAAACAAAGATTCAATTTCATAAGCACCCTTAAAAGCAACAAATTCTTCTATTTGTTCCACATCATAGTAATCATTTATACCATTAGCATAAGAAGCTAAGGTTTCATTATCATTAAATTCACATAAAAAGGGAAGGTGTGGAGCCTTCATCCTAGAGCAACAAATATAATCATATCTCAAGCATAGTTGCCTAGCATACCAATTCAATATATGAATTTGTTCCCATAATAGTTTCCCTTTTTGTGTCAAGCGATAATCCCTAAAGTATTCGCGTTGATCCAACGTTACTCCCATTACATAATTGAATGAGGTTTTCTCAGGATTATCAAAGTGGTACATAATATTTTTCACATATTGAGCATCGAGGGTTTTAGGAGGCTCCCCATCACCATGAGTAGCAGGTACACCTAATATTTTTTAGTATTTCGTGTTCCATATCCATAACTAAAGATAGAGAACAATTAAGAACAACAAATGAAAATTACTTAGTGATAAAGCAAACAAGCACACACGAGAATATTCACCCCACGCTATTGCTCCCCGGCAACAGCACCAGAAAAAGGTCTTGATAACCCACAAGTATAGGGGATCGCAACAGTTTTCGATAAGTAAGAGTGTCGAACCCAACGAGGATCTAAAGGCAGAACAAATATTCCCTCAAGTTCTATCGACCACCGATACAACTCTACGCACGCTTGATGTTCGCTTTACCTAGAACAAGTATGAAACTAGAAGTACTTTGTAGGTGTTGTTGGATAGGTTTGCAAGATAATAAATATTACGTAAATAAAAAGTAGGGGCTGTTTAGATAAAGACACAACTAAGTTAGTTTTAGTAAAGAGCTTTTTGTTACGAGAAAGTTATTTGTCCCTAGGCAATCGATAACTAGACTGGTAATCATTATTGCAATTTTATATGAGGGAGAGGCATAAGCTAACATACTTTCTCTACTTGGATCATACGCACTTATGATTGGAACTCTAGCAAGCACCCGCAACTACTAAAGATCATTAAGGTAAAACCCAACCATAGCATTAAACCATCAAGTCCTCTTTATCCCATACGCAACAACCCCCTTACTCGGGTTTGTGTTTCAGTCACTCACGCAACCCACTATAAGCGAATCATGAACGTATTTCAACACCCTACAGCGGGGATCCCTCACGCTTGCGTGACACAAAGAGAACCATAGTACAACACCAATAATAAAACATGCAACTCAAACCAATCACGATCGTCAAATAACCCATAGGACAAAACGGATCTACTCAAACATCATAGGATAGCCATACATCATTGGGAAATAATATATAGCGTTGAGCACCATGTTTAAGTAGAGATTACAGTGGGTAAGAGAGAGGTTACACCGCTGCATAGAGGGGGGAATGGTTGGTGATGATGGCGGTGAAGTTGTTGGTGAAGATTGCGGTGATGATGATGGCCACAGCAGCGTTCCGGCGCCACCAGAAGAGAAGGGGAGAGTGGGCCCCTTCGTCTTCTTCTTCCTTGACCTCCTCCCTAGATGGGAGAAGGGTTTCCCCTCTGGTCCTTGGCCTCCATGGCATGGGAGGGGCGAGAGCCCCTCTGAGATTGGATCTGTCTCTCTGTCTCTCTCTGTTTCTCCGTTCTCAGATTCTTCCCTTTCACCGTTTCTTATATTCCTAGAGATCCGTAACTCTGATTGGGATGCAATTTTAACACGATCTCTATCTGGATATTAGCTTTCTTGCGGCGAAATAAGGGCACCAACCGCCTTACGGGGTGGCCACAAGGGTCAGGGGCGCGCCCCCCTGCCTCGCGGCCCCCTTGGGCATCGTCTCGCGTGGATTTTTCTTCCCAAAAATCATATATATTCCAAAAAAGATCTCTGTCGGTTTTTATCCCGTTTGGACTCCGTTTGATATGGATATTCTGCGAAACAAAAAACATGCAACAAACAGGAACTGGCACTGGGCACTGGATCAATATGTTAGTCCCAAAAATAGTATAAAAAGTTGCCAAAAGTATATGAAAGTTGTAGAATATTGGCATGGAACAATAAAAAATTATAGATACGACGGAGACGTATCAGTCTCCCACTTGCACTAGAGTCAATAATCTAGATTACATTGTAATGATTCTAACACCCATGGAGTCTTGGTGTTGATCATGTTTTGTTCGTGAGAGAGGCTTAGTCAACGGGTCTGCAACATTCAGATCCGTATGTATCTTGCAAATCTCTATGTCTCCCTCCTTGACTTGATCGTGGATGGAATTAAAGCGTCTCTTGATGTGCTTGGTTCTCTTGTGAAATCTGGATTCCTTTGCCAAGGCAATTGCACCAGTATTGTCACAAAAGATTTTCATTGGACCCGATGCACTAGGTATGACACCTAGATCGGATATGAACTCTTTCATCCAGACTCCTTCATTTGCTGCTTCTGAAGCAGCTATGTATTCCGCTTCGCACGTAGATCCCGCCACGACGCTTTGCTTGGAACTGCACCAACTGTGAGCTCCACCATTCAATAAAAATACGTATCCGATTTGTGACTTAGAATCATCCGGATCAGTGTCAAAGCTTGCATCGACGTAACCGTTTACGACGAGCTCTTTGTCACCTCCATAAACGAGAAACATATCCTTAGTCTTTTTCTGATATTTCAGGATATTCTTAACCGCTGTCCAGTGATCCACTCCTGGATTACTTTGGTACCTTCCCGCTAAACTAATAGCAAGGCACACATCAGGTCTGGTACACAACATTGCATACAAGATAGAACCTATGGCTGAAGCATGGGGAATTACTTTCATTTTCTCTCTATCTTCTGCAGTGGGCAGGCATTGAGTCTGACTCAACTTCACACCTTGTAATACAGGCAAGAACCCTTTCTTTACTTAATCCATTTTGAACTTCTTCAAAACTTTATCAAGGTATGTGCTTTGTGAAAGTCCAACTAAGCGTTGTGAGAACCCGGAATTAGCTTCCAGATCCTCATGTGTATATTTGTCAACCCTAGGATCATTGTTGACAACACAGTGAAATGATATCATTGCACAATACATTAAAGTATTACAAGTAATATATATTGTCACAAGACATACCTAGCAAAATGTCTCATGACATTTATTACATTCAGAAAACCAGCAGAATGTACAATGCGTAGCGACTCCATCTCAGCCACAGGCAGTTGATGTAGTCCATGTGACCTCACTTCTACAGATCGCCATAGTAGTCGTAGTCATCATCTTCGTCTCCAGGTAACTCTGTTGTCAACAAAATTATTGCCATGAGTACATTACGTACTCAACATGCCTCGCACGGGGAAGGTCCTCATAACTACATGTGGCTTCAAAGGAAGGCTGTATCGCTCATTTGCATAAAGCTAATTTTGTTTGACAAATAAAGCAGTTGGATAAAAGCAGTTTTTGATGAGAATGTGTTTTATCTCCAGAGTAACTTTCATCAAAGTAAGGATCCTCGATCAACTCACACTCTTCATAGGTTCCAAGAATAGGGGTAAAGAGGGAATAAGCAAGACAGGTCCTGTATGTCAAGAAAGATTCATGTGCTGTCCTTGACCGTGGACACGACTATTCGAATAGTTTTACACTCTGCAGAGGTTGTACACTTTACCCACATGACACAATCCCGACTTGTTGCTACTAGTTGTCGCTAGCGTAGTACACCATCTGGTATACCGGCAGGGAGACTGTGAAGAGGTCTTTCGACTAGATCCCCCAAAGATGTGACATGCCCACCGGGTCTGGCGCACGGAACTGAGAGTACGTCCTGAAACCAGCCCCCCCATCTGTGGCGAGGATACTCCCCGCAAGGCAGCTATCCCATCTGCGGTACAGCGACATCGACACCTAAGGCTGACTAGCTTACTTGACCAAGCCAGTGCCCATATAGCATGTGGCCGTACTGTTATCAAAATCTTCAAATCCAAGACTTATTAGGCCTTAAGCGGCACGGACGACTGATTGCCCCCTTCAACTCGTGAAGGGCAGCCAATCGCTCCTTCAATCCTTGATTTAGCTGTCGCCCGTGCCAGTATTCAGATGGTAAGTTTCACCCAGAGTAGAAGAGAGTAGAGGATATCAATAAGGCCATCTGTCCTAGCTCTGTGACACCCCAAAAATTTGGCCTTGTTTTATTAAATTAAATTTTTTGCCAGGATTTAAAACTTTGGATTTCTGAGCTCCATTTTGATTTTTTTAAAATCATTTCCTTCCCTGTTATGATGAGTTTTTCCCAAAGAGAAAACTTTTCAAATTTGTTATTGGACTTATTTAACCTCTCAAGAAAAACTTTCCTTTTATCAGTATAACTAATTAAATAAATAAGTTGCTTGCTCTTTATTTTCTTGAAAAAGGCTTTCTAGGTAAAATGGCCATATTTGAACTACAACCATTTGATAAATTCACTTAAAATTCCCATAAAAATTTGGAGATGTCATGTGATGATTTTAAATAACTTTTATGCAAAAATATATTTCATTCATGAAATATTTTTAGCCCTACTCTCAATTTTTCTTCTCTGGTCCAGAGTGCATTTTTTCACAGCAACCTATTTAAATATTTCTTTAAAACTTCTACCAAAATTAAGGGAGGTCAGTAGGAGCATATTATTTCACTTTGTGCAAAAACCTATTTATGTTCTTTTAAAAATTTGAGTGGATCAACCTCATTTCCATTCTGGTCCAATTTGAGGATTTGTACATCAACCACCATTTTAGTTGCTCCTATACCCTTAATTATTTCTCCTACTTGTAGTCCCCCATGTTAAACCCTTAAGTCCAGGAGCATGCACCTTTTGGATCATTTTTGGTTCATGAAATAATGCTATTTATTTCCTGTCCAGAAATGTAGTTTTGTAAAACTTGCACTAGCAAGTCTCCCCTTTTGTCCAACTAACCTCACCACTCTCTCTTGCATCTAAAGAGACCCCAATCTGGAGTTTTTGGCCACTCCAAGACTTGCCCAAGGGCCATTGGCATTTTCTCAAACACCCTGCGGACATGTTCTGTTTTGACATGATTGTGGCATTGCTCTGTGAACTTGCACCTCTGATCAAACCAGCATGTCCACTAGACTCCCCGTTGCTCCTAACCTCGATCTGGTAAATCCCATCCTCACCTGCGACCTGTAGCATGCCTCGGCATTGTGTCGAACACCTGGTGTGCGTGCGCTGGACGCGCCCAGAGCGCGCGTATTGCAGCCGCGCGCCCGAGCCGACACGCCGGCCCCACGGCCTTGGCTCGCTCTGCAGCACCACGCCACGCGCTCCCCTCCTCGCAGCAACGCGCCAAGCAGCCCCCGCCGCGCCCGGCAGGCCAAGAGCTAGCCGCCGCCACCGCCCGACAGCCCTGCGCCGTGCAGCGCCGCCCAAGCCACCCCGGCTCGCCACCTGGCCCCTGGAGCAGTGCCCTCTCGTCCACTAGCTCTTGCCGTCATCCCCAGCCGCGCCACGTTGCCCTGCAAGCTACAGCGAGGCGGTTCGCCGGAGAGCTTATCCGGCCGCCGCGGAACCGACCTCGACGGGCTATAAGAGGAGGCCCCGAGCCACCCCGGGCACGCAGGAAGCCATAGAATGCTCCCCTAGTCCTCCCATGGCAGCCAATCGACTCGGGGGAGGTCTTCATCCCCATCTCCGGCAACGGCGGCCACCACCACTGCCCCGGCCAATTCGGCACCACCAGGGCCTCCCACTCTTCGTTCTCTCCACCAAGAACCCCCTCATCCTCCCGTAAACCTTCCCCCTACTCCATTTCGATCGAGAACCACCGCCGCCCCGAAGCCACTTTGCACCGAAACCTCCCTCCGCCGCGAAGCTCACCGCCGACGACTTCTTCCACCGCTGTCGACCCCTCGACCACCGGGAGAAACGCCCCAGCCGTGCGGATCCATCCCCGCCCTCCAGAGGCCGCGAGGAGCCGCCGCTCGCCGGCGTTGGTCGCCGGAGTCCCGCCTCCGCTCGGGACAGAGGAAGAAGGAGGAGGGCGGACTGGTCAAACCTGACCAGTGGGCCAGGCGGGCCCACTGTCAGTGACCCTGCGCATATCCACGTCGGTTAAGTGAAGACGTATTAACCCCAGTACGTCTCCCATTTTCGAAGACGTATTCTACCGAAACGTTTTCTTTTCTGTTTTATTTTTTAAAAACAGATTTTGACCAGAACTTTGACTGGCTATAACTTTTTAAATATAAGTCCAAATGAGTTGATTCTTTTTCCTACCTTCTTCAAATTTGGTCTAGTTTATTTTAAGATTCATTTGAAAATTTTTAAAACAACTTTTTGGTTCTGTTTTTGAAATATGTGTTAATTCAAATATATTTTAAAATAGGATTTTGGGAGAGAGAAGAAGCTTTCAAAAGTTTTGGAGTGCACCCTGCCTTTCCACACATTGAAGGCAAGCATTCTGAATCCCGGCATAATATTTTTGGTATGATCGTTGATGCATTTATAACACCACTGCATTTCGAAGGACTTGTTATTTCATGTGATATGATCATATGCATGGGTGCATGTTATTGATTTCCATGCTGTTGGAAACAAACACACTTGTGATGATAATCACCCTCATATGCCTTGAAATGCATACCGGCAGAAAACCGTGAAAAAACTCTGCCTTGGGTAGGTATGAGTTTGTCACCGGTCTCCGTCGGGACAGTTATGTCTGATATGGCATGGCAAGGTGATATGAGCGGTGACCCTGTTGGATGGATTATATTTGTTATACTAATCATGCAGGGAATACTCTAACCTCCTGAGTCGACCGTAGATCGAGTCTTGTTCCAGTAACCCCACACTTGTTTCGTACTACCACTCGTCTCTACAGCAAGTAGAGTACGGTTCAGTAAGTTGTCAACCTCTTTCTAGCACACACCGTACAGAGAGGCCATGGTGGAAGATACTGGTTGTAACTGGTAGGCAGGCCACCTGGTCCGGGAGCATGGGTGTTTCCGGTTGGGACCGAGAGGGGAGGCCACCCCTTAGAGCGCACGATATAAATTTGATCCCATGCTACGCGAGGTTGTAGCCTCCCCACTTAGAGTTTGCTTAACAGGTGTCGTGGGTGATTCCAGACACGTGTGTGATAAGCTGGTGTGTGCAAGTTAGGTGTGTTTTCAACAAAAAGACCGTAGATGGAATTAGTCCTGACGGACTAAAGAAATCCGTTACTCGTGGGTAAAGAGTACACCCTCTGCAGAGAATAAACCTATTCGAATAGCCATGTCCATGGTTAAGGATCACAGTCTGGGATGGGGTCAAGTATCGGTCTTGGTGTTGGTCTTCGGAGGTGAAACTGTTAACCAGAAAAATGGAATTACTACCCATGACTTGTGATATCTGTGATGATTATTATTATTGTTGACTAACCCGTGATATTATTGTTATTACCGAATATCTCTGGGATGGTTCTACCTCCGGGATATTCATTATGATCATTTCTTTTAAAGCCCTTTATGTGGCGTCGCTCAGACGCCCGACTGTGGCATTTCTTTTAAAGCCCTTTATGTGGCGTCGCTCAGACGCCCGACTGTGGCATTTCGTTTAAAGCCCTTTATGTGGCGTCGCTCAGACGCCCGACTGTGGCATTTCTTTTAAAGCCCTTTATGTGGTGTCGCTCAGACGCCCGACTGTGGCATTTCTTTTAAAGCCCTTTATGTGGCGTCGCTCGGACGCCCGACTGTGGCATTTTCTTTTAAAGCCCTTTATGTGGCGTCGCTCAGACGCCCGACTGTGGCATTTTCTTTTATAGCCCTTTATGTGGCGTCGCTCAGACGCCCGACTGTGGCATTTTCTTTTAAAGCCCTTTATGTGGCGTCGCTCAGACGCCCGACTGTGGCATTACTTGATTATTTGTTTCATAAGTTTTTATACTACCATGTTATTGCAATTTTATAAATAACTTGCTTGCACACACCAGAATTTCATTTATCTATTGTGACTGACGTCATGAGCATAAAATATTTTAGCACATCATTGTTATATTATACCTGTGTTCATAATGTTTGCGAGTACATTCAAAGTACTCACTGGCTTGTCCCTGGCTATTGTCTTGGCCAGATTTTCTTGCACGAAGAGGAGTGACGCGGGTGACAGCCCCGGAACCTAAGCAATGGAGATAGCAGCCTCGCGAAGATAGGAGTTAACCTGGTCAGCTGTTCCTGTGGGAATTGGAGTCCCATAGACACTGATGATCCACAAACCGCTTCCGCCATCAACCACTAGAAACCATTTGTTGTACTCACAGGCCAGAATGGTCTTGTACTGCATATTTTGTATGTTGCTTGGACTTTCTGTATCAAGATGGAGCCTCATCAGCTAACAGTAATCCTGGGGCTGATGAGCACGACGGTCTTTTCTGGAAATTTATTTCCCGGAAAAACCGGTCGCGACAGTCTTGGTATCAGAGCCAGGCTGACCATTGGCTAATCCTATCTTAGCCCGGTCAATAAACTTAGGCAAACCAACCCACCAGACCTTAACCAAACCCCAGCCAAGCTTCTCGTGCAAGATAGCCACAGAGTGACCCAAAACCTTTTGGCAGTCGGTGCCCAACCTATCAACCTAACCTGTCACTCATGCGCCAGTGACTGGCCCCTAAATAGTCCTTTCTCGCAAGCATGCGAAGGAAGACTCCGTTCCTTTTTTTTCTTATAAAAAGGGACGCGCTCACCCCAAACCAGCACAGCACAGCCGCTACCCCCAAACCGAGCCACAATGCCTGGACCTATAGTGCACAACGAAACCACAGCAACCAACCTTGGAGGTTTTGTGACCATCCTCGCAAACCTCACCCGTCGTGCCTACGCGTTAGAGGAGCCACCAGAATATGTTGTGTATCAAGGACCCATGAGCGGTGAAGACCGCCAATTCTGGGCCACTGTGCACATTTACGGTAGGAGTCTAGCACCCGAGCGTCCCTACCGGTTCACCGGAAGGACAACTTCCTTTGAGCCACAAGCCATCCAGCTAGCCGCTCGAGAGGCTATAGTTCATCTCAGGCACTTGTCGCCCAGAGTTAACTGTCGCTCGTTCCACTACTATCCCAGACGAGAAGGGTATGGTAGACCACCCCAAGTTGCCAATGGAGACCACGAGACGGACCCCGCATTGTTGCACCTAGTGCGCTATGTAAGTGCACTAGAGGCACTGTTCGACCAGATCACTATTGATCTAATCGCAGCTCGTGGAGAGCTGGTTCGTCGAGCCCCGGTGAGAGAAGGAAACGAGCCCAACACCGACAACCCAGTCGTGCTGTTTGGACAACCAATCGAGACCCCGAGATCTGCCCCAGCCATCGGCCAAGGTGCTGCGATAACCCCAGAAGTGCTTCGTCGCATTTTGGGAGCACACTCCAACGGGGTTGTGGCCAACAATCCCCGTGATGGTCATTCTCACTACCCCGACCCTGCAGTTCCTCCGCCATCTCCGACTAATCTCGACAGAGAGACACGTGGAGAAGCCTCGACATCCACCAGGCACGCCCATTTAGACATAAACGAAGTAGACTAAGCAGTATGAGTAGCACCAAGTTTCAATGTATCATCGCTTTGTAATCATGCGACCACGTATATTAACGCAGCCTGTCTTTGTGCCTCTGTTTTAATAATAGCCTTGCCTGTTTGGTCAGCGCATAGCTGCATATTCTTCCGGGCACAACTACCAAAACCAGCCCGACGACAACCACAGTAACACGTCTCTTTATGAGATATGTGTATCTCTGACACTGACCCGACCTTTGGAGCCAAGCTGGCAAATTTATTACCTTTCACCATGGTAAAAATGATCCAGCTCCATTGCTATATAAAGGCCACCTTGTGACTTTACCCAGCAACCCTCACTTTGTACACAACACTCACGCTTTTTCTGTCATGCCGAACCCCAGCATTCATCTGAGAACCCCAGATGCAACCCCAGGTAGCTTTGTCAAAATATTGTGGGATTTTACCCGCAGTACCATGGGTTCTACCCAGCCACCCCAGTACGAGCTGTTCAAATCAAGGATCACCCCATCCACCTCGGAATATTGGGCAGCAGTGCATATTCCTCCTGTAGACCCCAACCAAGATCCAATAGAAGTTTCCTTCGTGGGGAAATCTATGCCAACCCCACACTTGGCCATAGAAGCTACTGCGAAAGAAGCAATTGCCCGTCTTCGATCCGCAGTACCCTATGCCCGCGAGCGAGGATATTATTACTTTCCGAGTCGTGCAGCACCCGGAGAAGTAACGTCTTTTCCCGGTGGACGTATTGAGAGAGACCCAGTTCTGGCCAACCTTATCCAGTACATCATAGCTCAAGAGCATTTAAACCAGCGAGTGATGGATTATCTCCAGAGCCTCGCAGATTTAAATCCTCAGGTTGCCATCGGCAGACCACTGAGACCCGACACGGAGAGACGCATACATCGACTGGTCAATCCACTTCCTCCAATAGAAGAGGAGTGTACTCCTTTACCAGAGACATTTTATCAGGACCCCTCCCAGTCCATTTTCATTTTAGACGTCACTACTGTATTTGTTCTATGTAGCATATATTTATGTGTGTGACTTATGTGTAATACCCTGAGTTTGTACGGCGAGTCAATTATCTTGGTTTCTGCTCATGTGTGTAGTTTTTGTTGTGGTTTATGCTCCTTTAAATTAACTGTTTTCCCCTCGCAAAATCCCGGAGTGAGATTTCTTTCCCTGAGTTGCTACACCTGCCCCTTCTCACAACGTGGATTATTTAATTTCACTCAGCACCACGAGCAGACTCACAACCATAATCATTCGGACACATACACTGTCTGCAAAACTTTGCAACGGTGTTACATCCAGATAATCACCCCCTAACAACAGTTAGCACCCGACACACTCCATCTACTCCTCATGATCACCACCACCGCGGAGAACCAACACCCGAGCCGCAGCATCGCAATACTCATCGAAGATCATCGCGCACAGGAGCACAGAGAGCCCCAGCAGCGTCGCCAGCCCTCCGCATATTAGGATCACAAACCAGTCCGGCATCGCCTCCGCCATTAGAGCCTCGACCGAGCTTCGGTAAGCAGTAATGGAGAAAGGAGGAGGAGGAGAAGTGAGGCCAGGTGTGAGGAAGAAGAGAGAGGCACCCCGGCCGTTTTTATAGCTCGAGCTCGGTGTACGGTGGGCGAAGTCCACCAACGCCGCTCGTCGCCGATCGCCGGTGTTCGAAGTCGAATCCGCGAGCAGTGCCGATAGCGCGCTGGCCCGCGAGGTGAGTGCACGCTGCACTAGCAACTAGCACACCGCGCACTACCACGGTACGGCCTAGATGCCCTACACACTAGGCGTCGCTGGTGGAGGAAGCGCGCGGGAGAGAGGAGGAAGAAAGGGCCAGAGAGAGAAGAAGAGGAGACTGACAGTGGACCCCGGGTCCACCTGTCAGCCAGAGAGAGCACTAGGCTCTCGGGTGCGATCAGCGTATATCTAAATTTAGGAGTTATCCTAAATTTATATCCAGCATAGAAATCGCCCGATTTTGTCTCGGACCGTAGATTTTTCCGCGCAGCACCAGTTTTTCACACGGTGGTTTTTCACCACTTATTGCCCTCGCACTGTAGCTACATCTTTATTGCGTAAGTATTCTCTTAACACAGCTTTTAACAAATCTCGAGGACGAGATTTTTCTTAAGGAGGGTAGTATCTGTGACACCCCAAAAATTTGGCCTTATTTTATTAAATTAAATTTTTTGCCAGGATTTAAAACTTTGGATTTCTGAGCTCCATTTTGATTTTTTTTTAAAATCATTTCCTTCCCTGTTATGATGAGTTTTTCCCAAAGAGAAAACTTTTCAAATTTGTTATTGGACTTATTTAACCTCTCAAGAAAAACTTTCCTTTTATCAGTATAACTAATTAAATAAATAAGTTGCTTGCTCTTTATTTTCTTGAAAAAGGCTTTCTAGGTAAAATGGCCATATTTGAACTACAACCATTTGATAAATTCACTTAAAATTCCCATAAAAATTTGGAGATGTCATGTGATGATTTTAAATAACTTTTATGCAAAAATATATTTCATTCATGAAATATTTTTAGCCCTACTCTCAATTTTTCTTCTCTGGTCCAGAGTGCATTTTTTCACAGCAACCTATTTAAATATTTCTTTAAAACTTCTACCAAATTAAGGGAGATCAGTAGGAGCATATTATTTCACTTTGTGCAAAAACCTATTTATGTTCTTTTAAAAATTTGAGTGGATCAACCTCATTTCCATTCTGGTCCAATTTGAGGATTTGTACAGCAACCACCATTTTAGTTGCTCCTATACCCTTAATTATTTCTCCTACTTGTAGTCCCCCATGTTAAACCCTTAAGTCCAGGAGCATGCACCTTTTGGATCATTTTTGGTTCATGAAATAATGCTATTTATTTCCTGTCCAGAAATGTAGTTTTGTAAAACTTGCACTAGCAAGTCTCCCCTTTTGTCCAACTAACCTCACCACTCTCTCTTGCATCTAAAGAGACCCCAATCTGGAGTTTTTGGCCACTCCAAGACTTGCCCAAGGGCCATTGGCATTTTCTCAAACACCCTGCGGACATGTTCTGTTTTGACATGATTGTGGCATTGCTCTGTGAACTTGCACCTCTGATCAAACCAGCATGTCCACTAGACTCCCCATTGCTCCTAACCTCGATCTGGTAAATCCCATCCTCACCTGCGACCTGTAGCATGCCTCGGCATTGTGTCGAACACCTGGTGTGCGTGCACTGGACGCGCCCAGAGCGCGCGTATTGCAGCCGCGCGCCCGAGCCGACACGCCGGCCCCACGGCCTTGGCTCGCTCTGCAGCACCATGCCACGCGCTCCCCTCCTCGCAGCAACGCGCCAAGCAGCCCCCGCCGCGCCCGGCAGGCCAAGAGCTAGCCGGCGCCTCCGCCCGACAGCCCTGTGCCGTGCAGCGCCGCCCAAGCCACCCCGGCTCGCCACCTGGCCCCTGGAGCAGTGCCCTCTCGTCCACTAGCTCTTGCCGTCATCCCCAGCCGCGCCACGTTGCCCTGCAAGCTACAGCGAGGCGGTTCGCCGGAGAGCTTATCCGGCCGCCGCGGAACCGACCTCGACGGGCTATAAGAGGAGGCCCCGAGCCACCCCGGGCACGCAGGAAGCCATAGAATGCTCCCCTAGTCCTCCCATGGCAGCCAATCGACTCGGGGGAGGTCTTCATCCCCATCTCCGGCAACGGCGGCCGCCACCACTGCCCCGGCCAATTCGGCACCACCAGGGCCTCCCACTCTTCGTTCTCTCCACCAAGAACCCCCTCATCCTCCCGTAAACCTTCCCCCTACTCCATTTCGATCGAGAACCACCGCCGCCCCGAAGCCACTTTGCACCGAAACCTCCCTCCGCCGCGAAGCTCACCGCCGACGACTTCTTCCACCGCTGTCGACCCCTCGACCACCAGGAGAAACGCCCCAGCCGTGCGGATCCATCCCCGCCCTCCAGAGGCCGCGAGGAGCCGCCGCTCGCCGGCGTTGGTCGCCGGAGTCCCGCCTCCGCTCGGGACAGAGGAAGAAGGAGGAGGGCGGACTGGTCAAACCTGACCAGTGGGCCAGGCGGGCCCACTGTCAGTGACCCTGCGCATATCCACGTCGGTTAAGTGAAGACGTATTAACCCCAGTACGTCTCCCGTTTTCGAAGACGTATTCTGCCGAAACGTTTTCTTTTCTGTTTTATTTTTTAAAAACAGATTTTGACCAGAACTTTGACTGGCTATAACTTTTTAAATATAAGTCCAAATGAGTTGATTCTTTTTCCTACCTTCTTCAAATTTGGTCTAGTTTATTTTAAGATTCATTTGAAAAATTTTCAAACAACTTTTTGGTTCCGTTTTTGAAATATGTGTTAATTCAAATATATTTTAAAATAGGATTTTGGGAGAGAGAAGAAGCTTTCAAAAGTTTTGGAGTGCACCCTGCCTTTCCACACATTGAAGGCAAGCATTCTGAATCCGGCATAATATTTTTGGTATGATCGTTGATGCATTTATAACACCACTGCATTTCGAAGGACTTGTTATTTCATGTGATATGATCATATGCATGGGTGCATGTTATTGATTTCCATGCTGTTGGAAACAAACACACTTGTGATGATAATCACCCTCATATGCCTTGAAATGCATACCGGCAGAAAACCGTGAAAAAACTCTGCCTTGGGTAGGTATGAGTTTGTCACCGGTCTCTGTCGGGACGGTTATGTCTGATATGGCATGGCAAGGTGATATGAGCGGTGACCCTGTTGGATGGATTATATTTGTTATACTAATCATGCAGGGAATACTCTAACCTCCTGAGTCGACCGTAGATCGAGTCTTGTTCCAGTAACCCCACACTTGTTTCGTACTACCACTCGTCTCTACAGCAAGTAGAGTACGGTTCAGTAAGTTGTCAACCTCTTTCTAGCACACACCGTACAGAGAGGCCATGGTGGAAGATACTGGTTGTAACTGGTAGGCAGGCCACCTGGTCCGGGAGCATGGGTGTTTCCGGTTGGGACCGAGAGGGGAGGCCACCCCTTAGAGCGCGCGATATAAATTTGATCCCATGCTACGCGAGGTTGTAGCCTCCCCACTTAGAGTTTGCTTAACAGGTGTCGTGGGTGATTCCAGACACGTGTGTGATAAGCTGGTGTGTGCAAGTTAGGTGTGTTTTCAACAAAAAGACCGTAGATGGAATTAGTCCTGACGGACTAAAGAAATCCGTTACTCGTGGGTAAAGAGTACACCCTCTGCAGAGAATAAACCTATTCAAATAGCCGTGTCCATGGTTAAGGATCACAGTCTGGGATGGGGTCAAGTATCGGTCTTAGTGTCGGTCTTCGGAGGTGAAACTGTTAACCAGAAAAATGGAATTACTACCCGTGACTTGTGATATCTGTGATGATTATTATTATTGTTGACTAACCCGTGATATTATTGTTATTACCGAATATCTCTGGGATGGTTCTACCTCCGGGATATTCATTATGATCATTTCTTTTAAAGCCCTTTATGTGGCGTCGCTCAGACGCCCGACTGTGGCATTTCTTTTAAAGCCCTTTATGTGGCGTCGCTCAGACGCCCGACTGTGGCATTTCTTTTAAAGCCCTTTATGTGGCGTCGCTCAGACGCCCGACTGTGGCATTTCTTTTAAAGCCCTTTATGTGGCGTCGCTCAGACGCCCGACCGTGGCATTTCTTTTAAAGCCCTTTATGTGGCGTCGCTCAGACGCCCGACTGTGGCATTTTCTTTTAAAGCCCTTTATGTGGCGTCGCTCAGACGCCCGACTGTGGCATTTTCTTTTATAGCCCTTTATGTGGCGTCGCTCAGACGCCCGACTGTGGCATTTTCTTTTAAAGCCCTTTATGTGGCGTCGCTCAGACGCCCGACTGTGGCATTACTTGATTATTTGTTTCATAAGTTTTTATACTACCATGTTATTGCAATTTTATAAATAACTTGCTTGCACACACCAGAATTTCATTTATCTATTGTGACTGACGTCATGAGCATAAAATATTTTAGCACATCATTGTTATATTATACCTGTGTTCATAATGTTTGCGAGTACATTCAAAGTACTCACTGGCTTGTCCCTGGCTATTGTCTTGGCCAGATTTTCTTGCACGAAGAGGAGTGACGCGGTGACAGCCCCGGAACCTAAGCAATGGAGATAGCAGCCTCGCGAAGATAGGAGTTAACCTGGTCAGCTGTTCCTGTGGGAATTGGAGTCCCATAGACACTGATGATCCACAAACCGCTTCCGCCATCAACCACTAGAAACCATTTGTTGTACTCACAGGCCAGAATGGTCTTGTACTGCATATTTTGTATGTTGCTTGGACTTTCTGTATCAAGATGGAGCCTCATCAGCTAACAGTAATCCTGGGGCTGATGAGCACGACGGTCTTTTCTGGAAATTTATTTCCCGGAAAAACCGGTCGCGACAAGCTCAGCGGTAAGTTTCAACTGTCAATGACTCAGAGGTCATTCAACAAAGCACCTATAGGGTAATAAGCATGGCTAAGCATTTCTACTCTATAAGAATACTATAATTCTACTCATGTGTCAAGTGAATAGGCGACAATCAGATCAAGGTAATGTGTCAATCGACACACTAGCTACGAGAATTAAAATAGCATGCATATAGTAACCATAAAACACAATGCAATTTTGTAAACAAAGGATAAGTATGATCAAAGAAGAAGGCATGCCTTTGTTGTTGAGTCCTTCGGTAACCTGTTTCTGTCCATGTCCAACTTCGCCACTCCCTATTTGTCGTGATAGCAAATGGAAAGCAAATAAATACCAAAACAATTGTAAATCCAAATAACATCCAAAACAAATTAAGAGTGGATGGATAGCGAGATATCGATCATATGGAGATTCTGAAATGAGATAGCATGATAGGGAGGTAAGTAGAGAGGATTCAACGAAGTGACAAGGTTTAGGTTGACACAACTATGGAAGGCTTGGCGATCAAGACCAACGTTCTAATATTAACTGATAGTGCCCACCACACATCACGACTTAAGGAACTACTATAACACCAACACAATGGCAACAACACACATGGAATGGAACCACCTTATGCATTTAACTACACAATCATATCATGGTATGATAAAGGTAAAGGTTAACCACAGATTAATATTTAGATATCATCTAAATATTTAGAATGGTTAATAGAAACCAAACATAAACATCAACTAAATCATAACTCAAAAGCAAGCATTCCATAAGACAACCAAACCAACCTTATAAAACATACCAGTCAAGCAATCAAACATCATTCAATAAAATGAATTGAAATAAGATCTAGGTTTAGACCTAAAACATTATTAAAATAAAATGGGATCAACACCGTTATATCTAACAAATTCATTTGTCAAACAATCAACAAGAACTATACAACACATGGAACAAGTGGATGAACAACTATCCTAGACATGATATGATTAAATGTGGTAATCAACCAAGAATAAATATTTGCAGGAATCCAAATATTTATAATGGTTAACAACAAGCAATGGATAAACATCATCCATAAGTAATATTAAGAAGTACTCTTATATCAAGAGCCAACACAACACTAGGAAGAAAATAAACAAATACAATAATATGGCACGTATCATACAAGGCATGTGAATAAAGAATCATAAAGAGATCTTAACTAAAACCACAAGCATCAAACATACAAGTGATCTGAGAAGATACTAAAGTAGTACATGCTCTTTAAGTAAGAGAGAACAGATATCCAATGACCACTAGTAACAAGATTACCCACACATGCTTAAACAAACACATGCTTAAACAATAGAGCAAACTATGCGCGTTAAGCATATTAGGAAGGCACAACTCAACTAACATGAAAGGTAAAATATCTTGAACATGAGATGGACTATTGAAATAACTATAACACATGGTAGTATAATAAGACATGAAACATCACTTGCATGAAAGATGTCTAGGCATATAACAATGCAACGACTAGATATATACCCATAAGCATGGAATATCATTACACATGCTACCCGCTGTGCTACCAATACAATACACTCATAATAACAACACAACTTAGTTGATATACGCTAACCAAACATCGAGCATGCCGTTAGCACACAACATTATCATGCTAGTTGTGCCTTAGAAGCACAAGGGGTAAATCATACTAAGCAAGTAAACATAGAGGTCATTGCATCAATGAAATCAAGCAATGAAATAACAAAGCAAGAATAACAGAAATGTCATGCATTTGCTATATAGTACAACTTACACTTGCACCAACATAGGATAGTGAACTAGGCATGATTCGATACACGATTGCTATACCCACACTATGCAATCTAGTTATACAATCGAACATCATGACATGGTATTGACCAAGCAAGATGAATCATTCACTACTAGCATGTATCTCTACCAAGCAAAGACTAACCATATGCGTGATCATAAAGTATAAACTAGCGATGATATAACACGTGCATGGGAAACATTCAATAAAGAATGCTTTCTACTTTAAGAAATTGCAAACATGGCATGGTAATAAACTAAGAAAAATAAACACACATTATAGTTGCCACGATGAAAGAAACTAAGTTATATGCAACGGGAATAAATTCTAAATATGAGAATACAAATATGACCATGACATAAATCATCAAACCGAGCAATCTTGTATGTCTACAAAATAAGAGGAACCACTTGGCAATCACGAGCTATACAACAAACTACAACATACTAGTTCCCCATAGTAAAACATTTCATTTGACGTCTAGCATAAAGAAACTACATAGAAACGCACACAATAATTACCTGAAGAACTATCATAGATATGGCATGATTTCAAATCAATAAAATACACGCGTAACATGGGTGAGAACAAATATATAAAACATATCTAAGATATATTCATGCTAAACAAAAGGAACTAACTAAAACATGGAATATTCCATGACTCGATAAAGAAAGCAAAGCTTAGAATAATTCTATGAAATTATAAGCTTGGTGATTATTCATCAAATTTTGTACACGTGCACAAAAGAGAACTACATTATCTAAAAAGAAAATAACAACATGAGACACCATACCAAACTATAAGAAATAATAAAATAAATCCTTACAATAAATCTAATCAATCACACCTAACTCCTAGAATTATGGAATAATTAGGAGTGACTCCTAAGCATGTCATGAGCATACGATAAATAATGTATTTTAACAAACAAACAAAAATATCATCGATCAACAAACAATAAAATCTACACCACATCCAATTGACCAAATAAGTAATCTAACTCCTCCATAGGGTTACGAAGGACCTAGGGGGTATTTCATCTATGGGGTACAAAGTCATATGACGAATGAAAATTAAAGAAAAATATGAATACCGTCGGATGGCCTCCGGTTCATGGACATGACGAAATTGGCGCGGCCAACTACCATCATAGGATGTAAAGAGATGTCTACAACGTACTACATATATGAAATAGTACGCGTATAAAAGGAATTAGGCAGAGGCTCACCGAGTTGGATGGAACGGTGTGGTGAAGTTGAAGAACAGTGTACACGCACATGTGAAATTCTTCGCGTGTGGTCGACGGATCCCGGTCTTTCTTCTCTGAATGGATCTATGGTGAGGAAGGGAAGTTCATGGTGCAAGGGAATGGATGAAGGTGCTCTAAGTCTCCGGGAACGAGCACTCGCGTCCATGGAGCAGCGGCACTTCGTGGATGAATTTGGGAAGAACAGAGAAGGGAGATGGCAGGAGGTGGTAAGGGATTGTAAGAGGAGGTGGAGGCGCACATGAAGATGTCCTCAGTTTGTGGAAACAACCAAGGGAGACGGGAGTTAAAAGGAGGAGGCAGGAGATGAAGCGCTCAACATGTTTTGTCGTTTGGTCTCTGTGAGCGTACAGAGGATAGGAGGAGAAGAGGCGTTCGCTCGTGGGAGAGATGGGCCAAGTGGATGGAAGCCCATGGGGAGGAGGGGGAGGAGGGAAAAGGAAGAGAGGGAAAAAATATAGATGGGCTAGGCCTATGCTACCGGAGATGAAAAAAATGGCTTAACCCAACGAACATAAATAGATGTTGGGCTAGGAGATTTGACCCACAACCTTCTAGAGAAGGAAATATAATTTCCTAAAAGGAGAATCTAGGAAGGGAATAGAAGCTCAAACAAATATAAAACGAACTGAGAAATTGAACAAAGTGCACAGACGCATAATTAAATATAAACAAGGCGAGAAATAAAACACAGCTAAAAGAAATGAAGAAACCTCAAATTTAATTTAAGTTGGCATTAGCTCCTCCAAATTTATAAAACTCAATTTAAGCTTGTTAACAAATAAAACAGAACGAAATTTTCTCGTCCTGATTTTTGGAAAACTTTTTCTTAAACATTCCGAGAATCGGGATGTTACAAATCTACCCCCCTTAAAAGGAATCTCATCCCCAAGATTCGGGCTGACTAAAGAGAATGGGTTTGGGTAAGCTTCGTCTTCAAAAGAGTTCTTCTAGGAAACTTGTGGAATCAGTTCTCATTCTGATCTTGGTGATAGGTGGTTTTGGGTCTTCATTGGAGATAGTTCTCTTGTCATAATTCTTCTAGGTTTCAAAACTTGTAAAACAATCCTTCGATCTTGGCGATGGTAACCACATAACTTTGGTGAGTGGTTGGACTTTCTTCGGTATCGCTTTTTCCGTAGGTCAAGCTGGAATGCAGATAGACCCGTTGATCCTTCTTTGAAGTTGAACCTTGTGGTACACTAGTAGAAAAGGGGGCAACGGTCCAGGCCAGGTCAGCCCATTAGTCCCGGTTCAGTCCAGAACCGGGACCAATGGGGGCATTGGACCCGTTTCGTGAGCCCAGGGGGCCGGCCGGGCCACGTTGGCCATTGGTCCCGGTTCATCTGGACCTTTTGGTCCTGGTTGGTGGGACGAACCGGGACCAGTGGGCCTCGCGCCTGGCCCACCACCATTGGTCCCGGTTGGTGGCTTGAACCGGGACCAAAGGCTCCCATTTAGTCCCAGTTCATGCCACCAACCGGGACCAATGAGGTGCCTATATATACCCCCTCGCGTAGGAGCAGAGCACACTGCTCTGTTTTTTTCTGGCCGAGGTGGAGAGGGCTTGGTGGTGCTCTAGCTCACCTCCTATGCACACAAGGTGTTCGATGGAATGCCCGAGCCACACTACATAAGCTTTCTCCTCTCCAAGCTTGACCTCCGAGCTCCATTTTCCTCAATATTTGTCTAGGTTTAGCGGTCCGTCACGCCCCGTCCCCGTCTTCACCGCCGTCGATCACCCGCGCCGAGCTCATCGCCGGCACCACCGTGGTGAGCCTCTTGTTCTTATCTTCTTTCTGAAAGGAAAAATATTCTTACTTGTACGTTTACATAGATACTTGTATTATTTTCTTACTTTTATTATTGCATCTTATATAGTGCGATGGTTTTGGTATCCGCCCCCGTCGGCCCTCGTCTTGTCTATGATTCGGATGTGGTATATATATTATCTTTATAACTATTGGTTCATTTATTGTTTATGAAAATTATGCCGACCAACGTGACATAGATTTTATTTATGTAGGATGTATGTGAATCAGAAATTCCAACCGACCCTATTGTCGAGAGGTTAAATTTAGTTGAAGAAGAAAACAATTTGTTGAAGGAAAAAAATAAAAAAATTTAGGAGGAGAAGATGATATTGGAGTTGCATGTTGCGGATGTCGTCGATGATCACAAGATCAAGATGGATGCAATGCGCTTGAAGATTAGAAAGATTAGAAAATATGCCATTCATACCGAGGCTTGGTATCATTATGCCGTTGGATCAATTGTTAGCTTGGTTGCAATTATGATCGCATTTGTTTTCGCATTGAAATGTTTTACATAGTTTCAATGTATGGTTTAATTAATTAGATGCTCTGGAGAGCTATATGTTGTTAGATGAGAACTATGTATGTACTTTGGTTTTAATGTGATGATGAACATCTATTAATTTGGACACTTAATTATATATAATGCACGCAGATGAACCGGCAATGGATGTATGGTGATAGACACACCTCCGAGTACATTAAGGGCGTGCATGAGTTTCTCGATGCGGCTGAGGCAAACAAGCAGAATGGTTTTATGTGTTGTCCATGCACTGAATGTGGGAATACGAGGTCTTACTCTAACCGGAAAATCCTTCACTCCCACCTGCTTTACAAGGGTTTCATGCCACACTATAATGTTTGGACGAGGCACGGAGAAATAGGGGTTATGATGGAAGACGCCAAAGAAGAAGAGTACGATGACAACTATGTGCCCCCTGAATACGGTGATGCTACAACGGGGGGAGCTGGTGAAGATCAAGAGGAACCAGACAATGTGCCCAATGATGCTGCAACGCATGAAGCTGCTGAAGATCAAGAGGAACCAGACGATGTGCCCGATGACGATGATCTCCGCTGGGTCATTGTCGATGCAAGGACGCAATGCGAAAGTCAAAAGGAGAAGCTGAAGTTCGATCGCATGTTAGAGGATCACAAAAAAGGGTTGTACCCCAATTGCGAAGATGGCAACACAAAGCTCGGTATGTACTGGAATTGCTGCAGTGGAAGGCAGAGAATGCTGTGGCTGACAAAGGATTTGAGAAGCTACTGAAAATATTGAAGAAGAAGCTTCCAAAGGATAACGAATTGCCCGACAGTACATACGCAGCAAAGAAGGTCGTATGCCCTCTAGGATTGGAGGTGGAGAAGATATATGCATTCCCAAATGACTGCATCCTCTACCGCGGTGCATACAAGGATCTGAACGCATGCCCGGTATGCGGTGCATTGCGGTATAAGATCAGACGAGATGACCCTGGTGATGTTGACGGCGAGCCCCCCAGGAAGAGGGTTCCTGCGAAGGTGATGTGGTATGCTCCTATAATACCACGGTTGAAACGTCTGTTCAGAAACGAAGAGCATGCCAAGTTGATGCGATGGCACAGTGAGGACCGGAAGAAAGACGGGAAGTTGAGAGCACCCGCTGACGGGTCGCAGTGGAGAAAAATCGAGAGAAAGTATTGGATGAGTTTGCAAAGGACCCAAGGAATGTATGGTTTGCTTTAAGAGCAGATGGCATTAATCCTTTCGGGGAGCAGAGCAGCAATCACATCACCTGGCCCGTGACTCTATGTATGTATAACCTTCCTCCTTAGATGTGCATGAAGCGGAAGTTCATTATGATGCCAGTTCTCATCCAAGGCCCTAAGCAACCCGGCAACGACATTGATGTGTACCTAAGGCCATTAGTTGAAGAACTTTTACAGCTGTGGAATGGAAACGGTGTACGTACGTGGGATGAGCACAGACAGGAGGAATTTAACCTAAAGGCGTTGCTGTTCGTGACCATCAACGATTGTCCCGCTCTTAGTAACCTTTCAGGACAGACAAACAAAGGATACCACGCATGCACACACTGCTTAGATGACACTTAAAGTATATACCTGGACAAATGCAGGAAGAATGTGTACCTGGGCCATCGTCGATTTCTTCCGACCAACCATCAATGTCGAAAGAAAGGCAAGCATTTCAAAGGCGAGGCAGATCACCGGAAGAAGCCCGCCATGCGTACCGGTGATCACATACTTGCTATGGTCAATGATTTACACGTAATCTTTGGAAAGGGTCCCGACGGACTAGCTGTTCTGAATGACGCTAAAGGACACACACCCATGTGGAAGAAGAAATCTATATTTTGGGACCTACCCTACTGGAAAGAACTAGAGGTCCGCTCTTCAATCGACATGATGCACGTGACGAAGAACCTTTGCGTGAACCTGCTAGGCTTCTTGGGCGTGTATAGGAAGACAAAAGATACACCTGAGGCACGGGAGGACCTGCAACGTTTGCACGAAAAAGACGGCATGCCTCTGAAGCAGTATAAAGGTCCTGCCAGCTACGCTCTTACGAAAGAAGAGAAAGAAATCTTCTTTGAATGCCTGATCTGTATGAAGGTCACGACTGGCTTCTCGTCGAATATAAAGGGAATAATAAATATGCCAGAGAAAAAGTTTCAGAGCCTAAAGTCTCATGACTACCACGTGATTATGACGCAACTGCTTCCAGTTGCATTGAGGGGGCTTCTACCGGAAAACGTCCGATTAGCCATTGTGAAGTTATGTGCATTCCTTAATGCAATCTCTCAGAAGGTGATCGATCCAGAAATCGTACCAAGGCTAAGGAGTGATGTGGCGCAATGTCTTGTCAGTTTCGAGCTGGTGTTCCCACCATCCTTCTTCAATATCATGACGCACGTCCTAGTTCATCTAGTCGACGAGATTGTCATCCTGGGGCCCGTATTTCTACACAATATGTTCCCCTTTGAGTGGTTCATGGGAGTCCTAAAGAAATATGTCTGTAACTGTGCTAGGCCAGAAGGAAGCATCTCCATGGGCCATCAAACAGAGGATGTTATCGGGTTTTGTGTTGACTTCATTCCTGGCCTTAAGAAGATAGGTCTCCCTAAATCGCGGTATGAGGGGAGACTGACTGGAAAAGGCACTCTTGGAAGTGACTCAATAATATGTAGGGACGGATATTCTTGGTCTCAAGCACACTACACAGTTCTACAGAACTCTACCTTGGTGACCCCGTATGTCGATGAACACAAGAACAATCTGCGCTCCAAACACCCGGAGCAGTGCGACGACTAGATTACATGTGAACACATCAGGACTTTCAACAGTTGGTTGGAAACATGTCTCAGAGGTGACAACACTGTTTGTGATGAGTTGTACTTGTTGTCCAGGGGACCATCTTTGACTGTATTGACTTACAAAGGATACGAGATAAATGGGAATACATTTTACACGATCGCCCAAGATCAAAAGAGCACCAACCAAAACAGCGGTGTCCGCTTTGATGCAGCAACCGAGAGCAGAAATGACACATATTATGGTTACATAGTGGACATATGGGAACTTGACTACGGACATGATTTTAAGGTCCCTTTGTTTAAGTGCAAATAGGTCAATCTGTCAGGCGGCGGGGTACAGGTAGACCCACAGTACGGAATGACAACAGTAGATCTGAAAAATCTTCGGTACACTGACGAACCGTTCGTCCTAGCCAATGATGTGGCACAGGTTATCTATGTGAAGGACATGTCTACCAAACCGAGAAAAAGAAAAGATAAGGAAGCGAATACATCATACGATGAGCCAAAGCGCCACATAGTTCTTTCAGGAAAAAGGGATATCCTGGCAGTGGAGGGCAAGACAGACATGTCTAAAGATTATGAAAAGTTTCATGAAATTCCTCCCTTCAATGTCAAGGCTGACCCAAGCATCCTGATAAACGATGAAGATTATCCATGGTTATGGCACAATAAGCAAATGACACAAGCGAAGAAAAAGTGAAGACTTTCTCCCGCAACTATTATGATGATACCATGCCAACTTTGTAACACACGAGTATGCTATGCCAACTTTTTCAGAGTTCATTTGAAAACTATGAATTTAGGTCGAATTTTCTCTATAGGTGCATTTATGTTCATTTTTTAGTAAAGTTAATAACAAACTTGTGATTCACACAAATTTCAAAGAATTGAAATTTTAACTATTCAAATTTGAAAACTAATGGCACTAACAGAAAGTTTATAATTTTTCTAAAACTAATGGCACTAACAGAAAGTTTATAATTTTGCTGACCTAAAAGCAAAAAGAATTAAAAAATAAAGCAAAAAACAAAAGAAAATAAATAATACAGAAAACAAAACAAAAAAACTAAAAAAAAATAAAAATAGCAACAATAAGTATTTTGTTGTAAGTAGCAACAAAATAAAATAAATAAAGCAACAAAGAAAACAAAAAAACTAAAAAAAGTGTTTTCAAATTTGAAAACTAATGGCACTAACAGAAAGTTTATAATTTTTCTAAAACTAAAAGCAAAAAGAATTAAAAAATAAAGCAAAAAAAAAAGAAAATAAATAATGCAGAAAGTTTATAATTTTTGTGACCTAAAAGAAAAAAGAAATCACTAAAAAACTATAAGTATTTTGTTCTAAGTAGAAATGAAAAAAATAAATAGCAAAAAAGGAAAAATGCATATAATATTTGTTATGACTAACTAAAATTACCAAATTGAGTATAATGATAAAACACAGTAATATTAAATAGCAGGAAAAAGAATGACTCAAAAATCAATTTTTATAGTAAAGTTATTCATAAACTAGTGATTCACACAAATTTTAAAAAATTCAAATTTAAACTATTCAAATTTTAAAACTAATGGCACTAACAGAAAGTTTATAATTTTTGTGACCTAAAAGAAAAAAATCACTAAAAACTATAAGTATTTAGTTCTAAGTAGAAATGTAAAAACAAATAGTAAAAAATGCCACCTACTGGGCCACCACGGCCTGAATACGACTAGAAGCCCATCCATGGGCCAGGATTCAGGCCCGCAGAAGGCCCAGCAGGCCCACATGCATAGCGGTATGAGATTAGGCCCAAAGGCCTGCAGTTCTGAGGAGTTCGATGGAGAGGGTGAGGCAGCGCTTATAAACAGGTGTTGCCACTTCTCAGCTAGCGAGGTGGGACTAAACATCCCACCGCACCGCGGCTTTGGCAGGCGCAGGCCTTTGGTCCCGGTTGATGGCACCAACCGGGACTAAAGGGGGCATTGGTCAAGCTTCGTGGCACAAACCGTGACCAATGCCCCCCTTTAGTCCCGGTTTGTGCCACCAACCAGGACCAAAGGCCGCCGCTTCCCGCCCTTTGGGCTGCTGAAAAGAGGCCTTTGGTCTCGGTTGGTGGCACCAACCGGGACTAAACGTGGCATTGGTCCCGGTTGGTGCCACGAACCGGGACCAATGCTTCGTCTATATAACTAGCACTTGTGAAAATTTCCATTTGACTC
The DNA here is from genome assembly GCF_018294505.1 of Triticum aestivum. NCBI lineage: Eukaryota > Viridiplantae > Streptophyta > Magnoliopsida > Poales > Poaceae > Triticum > Triticum aestivum. Next base: position 483,672,535 of record NC_057806.1, read on the forward strand.
GTCTTCCCCGCCCGACGCCGCCAGGCTGCCCCTTAGCGCCTCGCCGTCGTCGTCGTCGCCCCTGCCTCCGACGCCGTCTCGCGCCGCCCAGACGTCGTCGCCACCCCGCGCCGCCCTGACTCCGTCGCCGCGCGCCACCCCTCGCCGTCGTGGTCACCTCCCCGTGCCGCCCCGACACCGTCGCCGCCCCGTGTCGTGCCCCTACGCCGTCGCCGCCCCGACGCCGTCGCCGCCCGCCTCTGCCTCGGCGTCGCTGCCCCGCGCCGCCGTCGCCTCTCGCTTTGGTCAGGGCCGGCACCGCCCCCCTCTTCCCCCTATTTTTTTTTGCAAATTCATATATGTTTTTTCCTGATTATATGTATATGTATAGTATATGTATGTGTGTATATGTATGCAAAAGATAGATTAACAGAAAAATAATATTTTTTCTGTTCATAGATTTTTTTGGTGATATTGATTAATTTAAATATGGAAATGTTTGCATATTCATATGAACAATGAATTAGGCAAAACCTTTACTTTTTCTAAAATTTCTATTTGAACATTATTTAAAAAGAAGCAATACTACTTCATGTATTTTTAAGAAGGAAGAAGAAGAAAAAGGATGAGAGGAAAAAGGAAATAAGAAGAGGATGAAAGGAGAAGAAGAGGGGAGAGGAAGACAAGGAGAAATAAATAAGAAGAAGAAAAAAGAAGAAAAAGAAGAGGAGAAGAAGAAAGGAATAGAGGAGAAGAAGAGAAAAATACAATATATATTCTATTTTCTCTTCTTCTGCTCTATTCCTTTCTTCTTCTCCTCTTTTTTTCTTCTTTTTTTTCTTCGACATGTGGGGGGGGGGGTCGATATACCTCCTCCCGATAACTTCAACACGAGGGGGGGTCGATATACCCCCTCCCCGATAATATTATTTTCCCATGTACGTATGTCGTGTCGATATAAACTCCCGATAACTTCAACATGAGGGGGGCCGATATATATACCCCCTCCCCGATAATATTATTTTCCCGCATGTACGTATGTCGTGTCGATATAAACTCCTGATAACTTCAACACGTGGGGTGGGGTCGATATACCCCCTCCCGATAACTTCAACATGTGGGAGGGTCGATATACCCCCTCCCGATAACTTCAACACAAGGGGGGGGGTCGAACATGAGAGGAAGAAGAGGATAAAAAAAGAAGAGGAAGAAGAAAAAAAAGAGGAGAAGAAAGAATAGAGGAGTTATTCTCCTCTATTCTTTCTTCTCCTCTTTTTTCTTCTTCTTCCTCTTTTTTTTATCGGGAACGAGGGTCGTCCAGGGTCGCCGAGCGGTAGAGGAAACCCTAAATAGCAAGTATCCTCGGTGTGAGATACATGTGGCCGTCGGTGTCGGACAGTACATCCACGTCCCACAAGTGACGCAGGCGTCGACCCGCGTCACTTGTGGGACGTGGATGTAGTGTCCGACACCGATGGCCACATGTATCTCACACCCACGATACTTGCTATTTAGGGTTTCCTCTACTGCTCGGCGACCCTGACCCTCGATTCTTCTTCTCTTTTTTTCTTCTTCTTCCTCTTTTTTATCGGGAACGAGGGTCATCGAGGGTCAGGGTCGCCGAGCGATAGAGGAAACCCTAAATAGCAAGTATCGTGGGTGTGAGATACATGTGGCCGTCGGTGTCGGACACTACATCCACATCCCACAAGTGACGCGAGCTTCGACGCCCACGTCACTTGTGGGACGTGGATGTAGTGTCCGACACCGACGACCACATGTATCTCACACCCACGATACTTGCTATTTAGGGTTTCCTCTACCGCTCAGTGACCCTCGACGACCCTCGTTCCCGATAAAAAGAAGAGGAAGAAGAAGAAAAAAAAAGAGGAGAAGAAAGAATAGAGGAGTAAGAACTCCTCTATTCTTTCTTCTCCTCTTTTTTTTCTTCTTCCTCTTCTTTTTTTATCCTTGAAGCGTTGTCGAGGCCACCCCAAACCCTAGAGAAGCAGCATGGAAGCCACTAATTAATATTAGTTCTACGTTTGCCACTAATATATCCATCTGTCATGTTTGAATAATAATTGCCATGTTGTAAATATTTGTAGAAACTATGGACACCGCCTGAGACGAAGTACAAGAAGAGTTGTTGGGGGACTTAATCGCACGAGGAAGTGATGCCGTCTGCTCGTTGTTTCTCAACGACACTAATGGTCTGGAAGCAGCTGGCTATGATTATGATGGCTCCGGTGACCTAATGCCGGTGCAAGAAGGAGACCGTGAGGATGGCTCCGGTGACACAATGCCGGTGCAAGAAGGAGACCATGATGACGTCTCCGGTGACCGAACCGAGTCCGGCCAGGTATATATATTAGTTAAGCTTCTGCTGACTAGCTAATTGATGCATTCATTGTTTTGGTATGTACACATATTAATTAAGTCTTTGTTCTTTTTTCTAGCCCTCCGGATCAAGCACAACTTCGGTAAAGAGACGAGGCCCGAAGAGAAAGTTGAGCTCGGATGAAAAGTTTGAGATCATAGCAATCGCGCCCGACGGCCAACCGATTGAACCCCTCCAGACAAAGAGCGCATTTGTTGCTCAATGCGGGGTTTTGGTTAGGGACAAGATCCCGATCAGCATCCAGCAATGGTTAAAGCCGGCTACAGAAGACCCTGAGGTGTCTTATGTCAATGATATGCAGAAAAATGATCTTTGGACTAAGCTGAAGTCAAATTTCACCCTACCGCCAGAGGATGATCCGGAGAAGCCAGTTAAAGAGCAATTAATCAAGTCTTTTGCTCTTAAGAGGATGGCAGAACTATTCAGGAGGTGGAAGAAATAGCTGAATAAGTTTGTCGAAAATAAAGAGACACCAGAATTCAAGGGCAGATATGAGAAGATCAGAGATCACTGGCCCGCATTTGTGGCCCACAAGACATCGGAAAAGAGTAAGAAGATGTCAGCGACAAAGAAGCAAAATGCTGCGAAGAAGAAGCATCACCATCGCACGGGGTCAGGTGGCTACCTCGTAGCCCGGCCTAAGTGGGCCAAGATTGAGAATGATCTGGTTGATAAAGGGATCGAACCAGAGACAATTAACTGGCCAGACCATTGCCAGACTTGGTTCTTCGGGGCTGGCGGAACCTTGGACCCTGTATCAGGGAAGTGCATTTGGCCGGACGAGCAAATGGAAATACCAGTCAAGAGGCTTAAGCACTATATCGAAGCAGAGCGGCAAGGGACGTTCGTTCCAGACAGAGAGAACGATGAGCTCACAATGGCCCTCGGGAATCCTGAGCACCCTGGACGGACACGAGGCACGCCAGGCTCCATTCCGTGGAAGGCTGGGTTTCTGGACGCAGGCGGTTACAAATGCCACGAGAGGAGGAAGAAAGTAGAGCAGACCCAACTGCAGGCGCTGCACGCTAGGGTACAAGCGATAGAGGAACGAGAAGCAAATCGCAGCAAACGAACTGCCGAAGCTTCCCCCGAAGCTACCCTGCCTTATCAGCGGAGAAGGAGCGTGGCTTCCACCGAGCTGCTCTAGCCGGAGCATGTCTTGACGGCTCCTGCCAGCTATCCCGTGGATGCTATCACGGAGTCTCAAAATTGCCACCTTATGACACAATGGATTAATATGAAGGTTAAGGCGGCTGTTGGCTCTGTTTTTCCTACTGAACCTGGCGCAACTTTTCACTGCCGTCCGATTCCAGAAGGATATGCTAGGGTGATGGTGGATGAAATAACAGAGGGATTTGAGGACCTCCAGCTTGACCACCCTACCGGTGAAGGGGAGACTCGGCTGGGTTCTGCTCTGAAGACTCCATGCCTATGGCGAAAGGAGCTCATCAACCTTCCAAACTGGACGCCTCCGCCTCCTCCTCCTCCTCCTCCTCCGGCGAGTCAGGGCACTCCACCTCCTCCACCGCCTCCTCCTCTGGAGGGTGACGATCAGGGCACTAGGCCGGCTCCTTCTCCAGCGCGTGGCGGCACTCCGCCTCCTTCTCCGCTTGCGTCGGCGCGCCCGAGCAGCCAGCCTCCTCCTTCTCCGCCTCGTCAGCAAGGGCGGAAGAGACCTGCCGCCGCTCTGGCTGCTCCGGCGCGTCGTAGTCCTTCTCCTCCGACTCATAAGCAAGTAAAGAAGACAACCGCTCTGTCTGCTCTGCCGGCGTCTAGCAGTACAGCCGGAGGCGGGAGGACATACAGATTCGGTCCTTCTGTGAAGACTCCAGAGAAGTTACCATACGAGAGGACCCCGGAGGAGAACGCCGAGATCGCACGAGAAGAAGTGAGGAACTTATTTGAAGGGGTGAAAGCAAAGAAACATCCACCTCCGGAGGAGAAGGTAGATCTTAGTGAAATTAACAATTGTCTGGAATTTCAGATCAGGTAGCACTCTTCGGAGCATCAAAACTACATGCTACGGGACCTAAACATGGCAAAGTAAAGCATGGCATGGAGCTACTCAAAGAGATTCACAAAAGTACCTTAGTGACCTTGAGCCAAAAGGGATCAGAAAATACATTTGCAAGCATGTGAACATGGCAAAAACATAATCGGTTCTCAGACTTTGTGAAAACTGGAGCATGCTGAAAACAGATATCAAGTAGGCATGTTTACGAGCTCGATGCACTCACTACAGAGCAAGTCATGACAATGTAAGCATACACCCATCAATAATACACAAAATGCTAGCTAGACATGGCAAGAACAATAACATAGCATGCACAGATCAGCTACAACATCCTCGCCAAAATTGCTAACAAGTAGACAATCTGCCCAGATTCACGAAGTAGCAAAAGTAGAGCTCAATTGACTCAAGCTAGGGTGTTCCATAATTGCAAACAAATACATGGATGGATAGAGCACTACAAGATTAACAAAACATCCTTACTGATCATCCTCAAAAGAGGCACGAATCACTAGGAAACAACATGAACATATGGCCATATGAGATAAACAGGTCAAGGACTTAGGGGAAATGCTAAGTCCCTGAAATCAGCATTACCAAGTGCCTCACTTTGCAAGCTTGTGCTAGTCACCACACACATCACAAAAATACATGGGTTGCACCTCTGGAAAGATGGAAAAACCCTTAACAAAACATATGTAGAGCTCATGGGCATATCATGCACACAATAATCATGGCAAAAATGACAAATATCTAAAAGGAGCAGCAGATCTGACAATTATCTCAAGTAGCACTCTTCTAACATCATTTCGGGCATCAAGATGAACTCAAATGAAAATGATGCAATGGAATTAAATGATATACTCTCTGAGGCGAACATTTTAATATGCTATATGCCAAAAACGGAGCTACGGATGCGGAGTTATAGCATGATGAATAGGGCACTATGAACTAGGGTTTCGGGCAAAAAGTCAACCGAGATTTCGGATCTTAGATCTGCACGGACTTCGAGGCGCTCGCCGGAATCACTGTTCGCCGGAGACGTCTACGGGCTTGCCGGAGCGGTGGATGGCGGCGGGCGGCGCTCGCCGGAGCCGGCGTGGTCGGTGGAGAGGCGGCGGGGCGCGGGCGGTCGCCGGACTGACGAGGTGGCGCGGCGGCTTGCTCCGGCGGGGCCGGCAATGGCCCGCGGCGTCGCAGCGGAGTGAAGGCGGCGGCGCGGCGAGGGGCTGCCGGCTCGGGCGGAGAAGAGCCAGGCGGCGGCGCGCGGGCAACTGGGCCGCGGGGGCCGGCTCCGGGCCTGGCGGGCCCTCGCGGTCGGCGGCGAAGTGGGGCTCTCCCGGGGACACGTGGCGCGCCAAGGTTGGTCGGTGGCGGCGGCGGACAACATCCGGCTCCGTCCGGACGTGTCCGGCGGTGGTGGAGGAGAAATTTTTAGGGTTTCGGACGAGGGAGATCCGGATTTCGAGGAAGGGGTCTATATATAGGCATAGAGGGAGCTAGGAGAGTCCAAATGAGGTGCGGTTTTCGGCCACGCGATCGTGATCGAACGCTCTAGATGATGGAGAGGGTTTTGGTGGGTTTTGGGCAAACTTGGAGGGGTGTTGGGCTGCAATACACACGAGGCCTTTTCGGTCCCTCGGTTAACCGTGGGAGCATCAAACGAAGTCGAAATGGTACGAAACTTGACAGGCGGTCTACCGGTAGTAAACCAAGGCCGCTTGGCAAGTCTCGGTCCAATACGGAAATGTTTAATCCCCACACACGAAAGAAAGGTAGAAATGACCACCGGAGGGGAACGAAGCGCCGGAATGCAAAACGGACAACGGGGAAAAAGCTCGAATGCATGAGATGAACACGTATGCAAATGCAATGCACATGAAGACATGATATGAGATGCATGACCACGATAACAACACACGGAGACAATGACCCGAACCCGAGAAAATAAAATAACTTAAGGCCAGAATCGGCAAGAGTTGGATTACATATTGGGTAAATCATATCCGGGGTGTTACAACACTCCACCACTACGAAAGGATCTCGTCCCGAGATCTAGGACTGAAAGAACGCCGGGTACTCAGAACGGAGGTGATCCTCGCGTTCCCAGGTAGCTTCACGGTCGGAATGGTGTGACCACTTAACTTTGAGGAATTTGATTGACTTGTTGCGAGTCTTGCGTTCAGTCTCTTCAAGAATAGCAACGGGGTGCTCACGATACGAGAGATCTTCTTGGAGCTCAATGTCCTCGAAGTTGACGGTGCGGTCAGGAGTCTTGAAGCACTTTCAGAGCTGAGAGACATGGAACACGTCATGAACATTTGCAAAGTTTGAAGGAAGCTCGAGTTGATAGGCGAGATCGCCTCTCTTGCTGACAATCTTGAAAGGTCTGACGTATCTGGGGGCAAGCTTCCCTTTGATACCGAAGCGACGAGTACCTTTCATAGGAGAGACGCGGAGGTAAACATGATCTCCGATCTCAAAAGCCAAATCACGGTGCTTACTATCATAGTAGCTCTTCTGGCGTGATTGGGCTGCTTTGAGGTTATCTCGAATGACTTTGCACATTTCCTCTGCCTCTGTGATTAAGTCATTTCCCAGAAGTTGACGTTCACCGGTTTCAGACCAGTTGAGTGGAGTACGGCACTTCCTGCCATACAAAATTTCGAATGGGGCCTTGCCCGAACTTGCTTGAAAACTATTGTTGTAGGAGAATTCAGCATATGGAAGACAATCTTCCCACTTCATGCCGAAGGAGATCACACAAGCCCTGAGCATATCTTCAAGAATCTGATTGACACGCTCGACTTGACCGCTAGTTTGAGGATGGAAAGCTGTGCTGAAGCGGATGTTGGTGCCCATGGCCTTCTGAAAAGAATCCCAAAACTTGGAGGTAAAGATGCTGCCACGGTCTGAAGAGATCACTTGTGGAATACCGTGCAGAGAGACAATTCTTGAGGTATAGAGTTCCGCCAATTGAGCTGTAGTGATCGACTCTTTGATAGGCAGAAAGTGGGCCACTTTAGTGAGTTTGTCGATGACAACGAATATAGCATCATTGCCACGCTTGGACTTTGGAAACCCAGTCACGAAGTCCATCTTAATGTGGTCAAACTTCCATTCTGGAATGGCAAGAGGTTGGAGGAGACCCGCTGGCCTTTGATGTTCTGCCTTCACTCTTCTGCAGACATCACATTCATTCACGAATTTAGCAATCTCGCACTTCATTCGAGTCCACCAATAAGCCTGCTTGAGGTCCTGATACATCTTCGTGCTCCCAAGGTGGATGGAGAGGAGTGAATTGTGAGCCTCGTTTATAATTTTTTATTGTTCCATGCTATATTATATTCTGTTTTGGACATTATTGGGCTTTTTTTACATGTTTATATTATTTTTGGGACTAACCTATTAACCGGAGGCCCAACCCAGAATTGCTGTTTTTTTGCCTATTTTAGGGTTTCGTAGAAAAAGAATATCAAATGGAGTCCAAACGGAATGAAACCTTCGGGAACGTAATTTTCGGAACGAACATGATCCAGAGGACTTGGACCCTACGTCAAGCAATCAACGAGGAAGGAACAAGGTAGGGGGCGCGCCTACCCCCCCTAGGCGCGCCCTCCACCCTTGTGGGCCCCCTGTTGCTCCACTGACATACTCCTTCCTCCTATATATACCTACTGTAACACCCTCGATGCGACTATATCTCCCACGTGTCGAGGCACAACTTAGAGGCATAATCACATTGAAGGCATATGTCGCAAGATAGGCAATCTTCACAACATCCCATGTAATATAGATAATAAAAGGGGAGATACATAGTTGGCTTACACTCGCCACGTCAATCAAGTACATAAATAGCATTACATCATTCAAACACTCATGGCCCAACTACGGCGCCAAAATAAAAGACAACCCAACATGCAACACGGTGCCGATCACCCCCAACTGGGCACCACTACTAATCATCAGGGAAAGACACATAGTATCATTGAGAGTCCTCGTCGAACTCCCACTTGAGCTCAAGCGCGTCATCTGGAGCGGAATCATCAGGTCCTGCATCTGGTGTAATAGTAATCTGTGAGCCATAGGGACTCGGCAATCTCACACCCTCGCGATCAAGACTATTTAAGCTTAATAGGAAAGGCAAGGTAAAATATGTGGAGCTACAGCAAGCGACTAGCATATATGGTGGCTATCCTGTTCGCAAAAGAGAGCGAGGAGAGAAGGCAAAGCGCGAACGAGAAACTAGAGAGCAACCTGCGCAAACATTACTCCAACACCGTGTCCACTTCCCGGACTCCACCGAGAAGAGACCATCACGGTAACACACTCAGTTGATTCATTTTAATTAAGTTAAGGTTCAAGTTATCTACAACCGGACATTAACAAATTCCCATCTGCCCATAACCGCGGGCACGGCTTTCGAAAGTTCAAATCCCTGCAGGGGAGTCCCAACTTAGCCCATGACAAGCTCTCATGGTCAACGAAGGAATAGACCTCCTCCCGAGACGTTCCGATCAGACTCGGTACCTCGGTTCTTCAAGACAACTCCGACAATGGTAAAACAAGTCCAACAACACCACCCGCTGTGCCGACAAATCCCGATAGGAGCTGCACATATCTCGTTCTCAGGGCACACCGGATAAGCTAAGCGTACGAGAGCCAACGTAACCCAAGTTGCCAAGGGACGGCCCCGCACGGTGCTCTAGGTTGGACCAACGCTCAAAGGAGCACTGGCCCGGGGGTTTAAAATAAGATGACCCTTGAGTCCGCGAAAGCCAAGGGAAAAGGCTAGGTGGCAAATGGTAAAACCAAGGTTGGGCATTGCTGGAGGAGTTTTATTCAAGGCGGACTATCAAGGGGTTCCCATTATAACCCAACCGCGTAAGGAACGCAAAATCCGGGAACATAACACCGATATGACGGAAACTAGGGCGGCAAGAATGGAACAAAACACTAGGTGAGAGGCCGAGCCTTCCACCCTTTACCAAGTATATAGATGCATTAAGATAATACGGCAATATAATGATATCCCAACAAGTAAATAATGTTCCAACAAGGAACGGTCTCCAATCTTCACCTGCAACTTGCAACGCTATAAGAGGGGCTGAGCAAAGCGGTAACATAGCCAAACAACGGTTTGCTAGGACATGGTGGGTTAGAGGCTGAACATGGCAATTTGGGAGGCTTGAAAGCAAGTGTTAGGCATCATAGCATTGGCATAGCAAAAGAGCGAGCATCTGGCAAAGCAAAGATAGTAGTGATTTCGAGGGTATGATCATCTTGCCTGCAAAGTTGTCAGAGTTGATTGGATCCTCGAAAGCAAACTCAATGGGCTCCTTAGTAGCTAACTCGTCTCCCGGATCTACCCAAACAAGACAAACAAGTAACAAGGACACAATCAACCACGTGCAAACTCAAACAACACGATGCAAAGATGGTGTGCTATGCGGGATGCAACATGTGATGCACATGCAAGATTTGACAAGGAATGCATGAACCTGGCCTCAACTTGGAAAACCAAGTGTTCCACTGGAAAGATGAGATGAAATCGCTTGAAAATGATATAAAGAACGCCGGAATCGGAGTTACGGTTTGGAAATGGCAAGCAATTCAAATATGACTACGTTCTGCCATTTACAGCAAGTAGTCATCTAAATGCAACAAGATGAACATGCTACAACACCCAAACATGACAAAAAAATACATGGCAGGGATGAATTCATGATTCTTAACAAAAGTCTAGCACTGAGCTATGGCCAATTCATCCATTAACAGGTTCAAACAAGCATGGCAAAAATGCATATGGTAAACAGATTTCAGACTTAGTGAAATTAACACTTGTCTGGAATTTCAGATCAGGTAGCACTCTTCGGAGCATCAAAACTACATGCTACAGGACCTGAACATGGCAAAGTAAAGCACGGCATGGAGCTACTCAAAGAGCTTAACAAAAGTCCCTTAGTGACCTTGAGCCAAAAGGGATCAGAAAATACATTTGCAAGCATGTGAACATGGCAAAAACATAATCAGTTCTCAGACTTAGTGAAAACTGGAGCATGCTGAAAACAGATATCAAGTAGGCATGTTTACGAGCTCGATACACTCACTACAGAGCAAGTCATGACAATCTAAGCATACACCCATCAATAATACACAAAATGCTAGGTAGACATGGCAATAGCAATAACATAGCATGCACGGATCAGCTACAACATCCTCGGCAAAATTGCTAACAAGTAGACAATTTGCCCAGATTCACGAAGTAGAAAAAGTAGAGGTCGATTGACTCAAGTTAGGGTGTTCCATAATTTCAAAAATAGACATGGATGGATAGAGCACTACAAGATTAACAAAACATCCTTACTGATCATCCTCAAAAGAGGCACGAATCACTAGGAAACAACATGAACATATGGCCATATGAGATAAACAGGTCAAGGACTTAGGGGAAATGCTAAGTCCCTGAAATCAGCATTACCAAGTGCCTCACTTTGCAAGCTTGTTCTAGTCACCACACACATCACAAAAATACATGGGTTGCACCTCTGGAAAGATGGAAAAACCCTTAACAAAACATATGTAGAGCTCATGGGCATATCATGCACACAATAATCATAGCAAAAATCACAAATATCTAGAAGGAGCAGCAGATCTGACAATTATCCCAAGTAGCACTCTTCTAACAGCATTTTGGGCATCAAGATGAACTCAAATGAAAACGATGCAATGGAATGAAATGATGTACTCTCTAAGACGAACATTTTGATATGCTATATGCCAAAAACGGAGCTACAGATGCGGAGTTATAGCATGATGAACAGGGCAATATGAACTAGGGTTTCGGGCAAAAAGTCAACCGAGATTTCGGATCTCAGATCTGCACGGACTTCGAGGCGCTCGTCGGAATCACTGTTCACCGGAGACGTCTGCGGGCTTGCCAGAGCGGTGGATGGCGGCGGGCGGCGCTCGCCGGAGCCGGCGTGGTCGGTGGAGAGGCGGCGGGGCGCGGGTGGTCCCCGGACTGACGAGGTGGCGCGGCGGCTTGCTCTGGCGGGGGCCGGCATTGGCCCGTGGCGCCGCGGCAGAGTGAAGGCGGCGGCGTGGCGAGGGGCTGCCGACTCGGGCGGAGAAGAGCTAGGCGGCGGCGCGCGGGCAACTGGGCCGCGGGGGCCGGCTCCGGGCCTGGCGGGCCCTCGCGGTCGGCGGCGAAGTGGGGCTCTCCCGGAGACACATGGCGCGCCGAGGTTGGTCGGTGGCGGCGGCGGACAACGTCCGGCTCCGTCCAGACATGTCCAGAGGCGGCGGAGGAGATATTTTTAGGGTTTCGGACGAGGGAGATCCGGATTTCGGGGAAGGGGTCTATATATAGGCATAGAGGGAGCTAGGAGAGTCCAAATGAGGTGCGGTTTTCGGCCACGCGATCGTGATCGAACGCTCTAGATGATGGAGAGGGTTTTGGTGGGTTTTGGGCCAACTTGGAGGGGTGTTGGGCTTCAACACACATGAGGCCTTTTCGGTCCCTCGGTTAACCGTTGGAGCATGAAACGAAGTCCAAATGGTACGAAACTTGACAGGCGGTGTACCGGTAGTAAACCAAGGCCGCTTGGAAAGTCTCGGTACAATCCGGAAATGTTTAATCCCCACACACGAAAGAAAGGTAGAAATGACCACCGGAGGAGAACGAAGCGTCGGAATGCAAAACGGACAACAGGGAAAAAGCTTGAATGCATGAGATGAACAAGTATGCAAATGCAATGCACATGAAGACATGATATGAGATGCATGACCACGATAACAACACACGGAGACAAAGACCCGAACCCGAGAAAATAAAATAACTTAAGCCCGGAAACGGCAAGAGTTGGATTACATATTGGGTAAATCATATCTGGGGTGTTACACCTACGTACCCCAAACTACCAGATACGGAGCCAAAACCCTAATTTCACCGCCGTAACTTTCTGTATCCACGAGATGCCATCTTGGGGCCTTTTCCGGAGCTCCGCCGGAGGGGCCATCAATCACGAAGGGCTTCTACATCAACACCATAGCCCCTCCGATGAAGTGTGAGTAGTTTAGTTCAGACCTATGGGTCCATAGTTATTAGCTAGATGGCTTCTTCTCTCTCTTTGGATCTCAATACAAAGTTCTCCCCCTCTCTTGTGGAGATCTGTTCGATGTAATCTTCTTTTGCGGTGTGTTTGTTGAGACCGATGAATTGTGGGTTTATGATCAACTTTATCTATGAACAATATTTGAATCTTCTCTTAATTCTTTTATGTATGATTGGTTATCTTTGCAAGTATCTTCGAATTATCAGTTTGGTTTGGCCTACTAGATTGATCTTTCTTGCAATGGGAGAAGTGCTTAGCTTTGGGTTCAATCTTGCGGTGTCCTTTCCCAGTGACAGTAGGGGCAGCAAGGCACGTATTGTATTGTTGCCATCGAGGATAACAAGATGGGGTTTATATCATATTGCATGAGTTTATCCCTCTACATCATGTCATCTTGGTTAAAGCGTTACTCCGTTCTCTTGAACTTAATACTCTAGATGCATGCTGGATAGCGGTCGATGTGTGGAGTAATAGTAGTAGATGCAGGCAGGAGCCGGTCTACTTGTTTCGGACGTGATGCCTATATACATGATCATACCTAGATATTCCCATAACTATGCTCAATTCTGTCAATTGCTCAATAGTAATTTGTTCACCCACAGTAAATACGTATGCTCTTGAGAGAAGCCACTAGTGAAACCTATGGCCCCCGGGTCTATCTTCCATCATATTAATCTTCCAATACTTAGTTATTTCCTTTGCCATTTATTTTACTTTGCATCTTTATCATAAAAATACCAAAATATTATCCTATCATATCTATCAGATCTCACTCTCGTAAGTGATCGTGTAGGGATTGACAACCCCTTATCACGTTGGTTGCGAGGATTTATTTGTTTGTGTAGGTGTGAGGGACTTGTGCGCGGCCTCCTACTGGATTGATGCCTTGGTTCTCAAAAACTGAGGGAAATACTTACGCTACTTTGCTGCGTCACCCTTTCCTCTTCAAGGGAAAACCAACGCAGTGCTCAAGAGGTAGCATCCGCCGCCAAGTTTTCCTTGGCATGTGCTACCTCCTCATGTAACTGTGCCACCTCTGCATCATGTTGAGGCTGATCCGCCGGTTCAACCATGGCAGTCAAAAGGGCCATCATCCTATCCATGAGATCCAGCAGTACCTGAGCCGGTGCGCGCGCAGGGCCTCCTGACCCGGCCGCTGCTGACCCGGTGGTTATTGCTGCCACAGACATAGAGTTTTAAGCGGGCTGCGTGCCATTCATGAAGATCCCCTCTCTGCTCGGTGGCTCGAAGGGGTCTAGAATACTACTGTCGTCGGAACAGCCCCCAAGCCTACTATCTTGCAGTTGATACAACGAATATGTCTCACCCGTGGATGACTCGCCATCACATTGGATGGTCGTCTCGCCACCAGACATAGATCCTTCAGAAAATTCCCCTCCATGGATGCATCCCACGAAGGCAAGCCTCATAGCTGGCTGAGCCCGGGCGGGTCTCGCGCGCTGAGCCGTCTCGATGAGGTCGGTGCAGACGTCCGGCTCAGGACCCGGCTCGCCGATCCGGCCAATGAAGACGTGGATCCCGCCGAAGGGGACCCGATACCCATACTCAATTGAGCCAGCGTCGGGGCCCTAGCCCGCATCATCGATGTAGAGCTTGCCGCGACGACTCTTGGTCATCCGGCCCACAGCGTATCCCCTAAGCCCTTCGAAGCTACCCTTCAAGAACTCAAATCCACCGTGTGTTGGCCCCACGGTGGGCGCCAACTGTCGTGGAATTGTCACGGCAGATGTCCTAGTGAAAGGACTTAGTCGTGGAGCCATCGCAACTAGGAAGCTTAAAGGGGTTAATCAGGACAAAGGACATGAGAGGTTTATACTAGTTTGGCCCCTTGTGGTGAAGGAAAAGCCTAGTCCAGTTGATGTGGTATTGCTAGGTTTCAATGAACAAGGAGCGAATATGCTAGCTTGGATCTCGATCTATTGTTTCTTTCCCTAAGCCGCCACCGGGTCGTCCCCTTATATAAACGGGCTGACGCCCTGCGGCCTACAGAATCCCGACCGGCTCATACAACGTGTCCGGCTCGGTGACATCTCTACATGTCTTACTTTACAAGTCTTATTCATACATGGCAGTTTATACTTACGGGCCTTAAGCTGCCTCTGGGCTTGGGCCTATTATAAGCCTTATCGTAAACCATCACCTTGTATACTCTTCAGGCTTCATTTAAGTAACCCGCCATTGTGGTTGACCCGGCCCCTCCTGGGCGGGTCATATCCGGTAGTCATATCCCCAACAGACAGGGCCCAAGATGTCGTTTGCCATGTCCCTTCTTTGCATAGATAAATGACACTAGCATGGTGGGCAATTTTTGGCTGTTGTACAGGGAGACACCGTTGTATTTTGTCAGCACTGCCGAGGGTAACGTAGGCGAAAAATTCGCGGTCGAGTGTCCCCTACGCCCACGGTGGTGATCTATAGTGCATCGGTCGTCGACGAACCCCATGCCGGCTTGCAAGTAGACCATTGACTTTTGCAACTGCACTTTTTTGTGTGTTCTTTTGTAATTCACTAATTTTGTAATAGGGGAATTGTCCCATTTGTAAGTCAAAGATAATCTCGTAACTTAAACTTGTAGTTTTTTTGTTGCCTGCTTATGCAAGTCAACCATTGAGTTTTTGTAACAGCTAAAAAACCTCAACAAAAACTTCTTTTTTCAAGTCAACATATTTTTTTAGTTTGTATAGTTGCCCTTGTTGATAGTTTACGCAACTCTCAAAATTAGCAACCCTTATTGATTAATGATTAGACGAAACCGAGTTACATGTTAGATAGTGAACACATGAATTTTTCCCTTTTTAGTTTGTTTTCAATGTCCCAATTATTTTGTCATTTTTATCTCGCAACTTTTGAAGTTTTTTCTTGTTGCCTACTTGCTAGTTGAAACCACAAACAAGAAGATTTTTCTACTAGGGAGGGAAGCCTCATTTTTGTAATTGAACCAGTTTTTAAGTTTTTCCAGGGGTTTTGTTGCAAGATATCCCAAAGCACCAATGGTTCTCTGACAATTATCCACACTGACACATTTACTTTGTCCATTTTTTCGTGTGGCACTGTTTGAACTGGTGGAGGTGGAGCAGAGGAGGAAGAGAGGGGGCGAATACCTCGAAGGCGAAGGTGATGGCGACCGAGCTGGCCACCGACGACTGATACGTCTCCAATGTATCTATAATTTTTTATTGTTCCATGCTATTATATTATCAACCTTGGATGTTTTATATGCATTTATATGCTATTTTATATGATATTTGGGACTAACCTATTAACCCAGAGCCCAGTGCCAGTTTCTGTTTTTTTCCTCGTTTTAGAGTATCGCAGAAAAGGAAAATCAAACGGAGTACAATTGACCTGAAACTTCGCGGAACTTATTTTTGGAAGGAAAGCAACCCGGAAGACTTGGAGTCCATGTAAGGGAAGCTTCCAGGAGACTACGAGGTAGGGGGCGCGCCCTCCACCCTTGTGGGCCCCTCGTGGCCCCCCTGACGTACTTCTTCCGCCTATATATCTCCATATACCATAAAAACATCCGGGAGCACAATAGATCGGGAGTTCCGCCGCCAAAAGCCTCTGTAGCCACCAAAAACCAATCTAGACCCATTCCGGCACCCTGTCAGAGGGGGCAATCCCTCTCCGGTGGCCATCTTCATCATCCTGGTTCTCTCCATGACGAGGAGGGAGTAGTTCTCCCTCGGGGCTGAGGGTATGTACCAGTAGCTAGGTGTTTGATCTCTCTCTCTCTCTCGTGTTCTTGAGGTGATACGATCTTGATGTATCGCGAGCTTTGCTATTATATTTGGATCCTGTGATGTTCTTCCCCCTCTACTCTCTTGTAATGGATTGAGTTTTCCCTTTGAAGTTATCTTATCGGATTGAGTCTTTATTGATTTGAGAACACTTGATGTATGTCTTGTCGTGCGTATCTGTGGTGACAATGGGATATCACGTGATTCACTTGATGTATGTTTTAGTGATCAACTCACGGGTTCCGCCCATGAACCTATGCATAGGGGTTGGCACACGTTTTCGTCGTGATTCTCTGGTAGGAACTTTGGGGCACTCTTTTAGGTTCTATGTGTTGGTTGAGTAAATGAATCTGAGATTGTGTGATGCATATCGTATAATCATACCCACGGATACTTGAGGTGACATTGGAGTATCTAGGTGACATTAGGGTTTTGGTTGATTTGTGTCTTAAGGTGTTGTTCTAGTATGAACTCTAGGGCTGTTTGTGACTCTTATAGGAATAGCCCAATGGATTGATTGGAAAGAATAACTTTGAGGTGGTTTCGTACCCTACCATAATCTCTTCGTTTGTTCTCCGATATTAGTGACTTTGGAGTGACTCTTTGTTGCATGTTGAGGGCTAGTTATGTGATCCAATTATGTTATTATTGTTGAGAGGACTTACACTAGCGAAAGTATGAACCCTAGGCCTTATTTTTTAGCATTGCAATACCATTTGTGCTCACTTTTATCATTAGTTACCTTGATTTTTTTATATTTTCAGATTACAAAAACTATTATCTACCATCCATATACCACTTGTATCACCATCTCTTCGCCGAACTAGTGCACCTATACAATTTCCATTGTATTGGGTGTGTTGGGGACACAAGAGAGTTTTTGTTATTTGGTTGCAGGGTTGCTTGAGAGAGACCATCTTCATCCTACGCCTCCTACGGATTGATAAACCTTAGGTCATCCACTTGAGTTAAATTTTCTACTGTCCTACAAACCTCTGCACTTGGAGGCCCAACAACGTCTACAAGAAGAAGGTTGTAGACATCAATGACCCCCCCCCCCCCGCAGTGCACCTCCGCACAATGGACGAGGCACTCGCCACGGACATGGTGAATGAGCGCCGCACGGCAGGCGACGGGCGCAGCAGGATCACTGTCGACGACCTGTGCACCGCCGACAAGCTATCATCGCACACCGTCCCCACCGTCAATGACCTCTGTATTGTAGACAAGCCAACTCCGTGCACCGTCCCCATCGTCCCGGACTTCCCCGCAGCCAAGGAGCTGCCGAATCCAGTGAGCATCCACCTCCCCCCTCCATCCCTTCAACCTGCTTGATTTTTTCCTTCACACCGTCCAAATTAGTCAAAATTGTGGCCATCCAACTCGATTTTTGTCGTCGCAGTGTGCATCCTGTTGTTTTTGTAAACCAATGGAATTCTGAAATTTGTACTGGCTCCTGGGTCCTTGAAGATTAAGTAAGGCAGGTGAGGGGTGGTAACTGTTAGTTGTTTGTGTATGTACACTACTAGGGAAAAGCCTATACACAGAATCTTACCAGTAGCGCTGTACAAAATCAAATGCTACTGCTACTTAGTAGCAGCGCGTGTAAATAAACCGCGCTACTGCTATGACTTTTGCAGTAGCACGTACTAGCGAAAAGCGCGGCTGCTATGTTTGAACTGGGCGCGCATGGCTAGCCCAACCTAGCAGTAGCGCGTATACTGGCCCAACGCTACTGCTACTCTCCTTAGCTGTAGCGCGCTTACGTGTAAGCCGCTGCTGCTACCGGAAATAAAATAAAGTGAAAAACAAGTAGAAAAGTAAATGAAAATGGAAGAAATAGAAAAAGGAGAAAGGAAAAAAATAAAATGTAAAGAAAAATAAAAGAAAAAAGGGAAAAAAGAGAAAGGAATAGCAGTAGCGGGTTTCAGGAAACGCGCTATAGCTAACTTAGCTATAGTGCGTTTTCGGAAACGCGCTACCGTTACGTTTCACTTAAACAGCTGTTCCCCCCCCCCCCCGGCCCCCCGGCCACCACTTCTTCCCCAAATCCCTTGCCCTCACCGCCGTCTCCCCAATTCGCCGTCGCCCCACTTCGCCGCCGTCTCTTGCCGGTGTGGACGCCCGCAACCTCACCGTCTCCCCCTGAGGCCGCCGTCATCCTCACCGCCGCCGCCCGAGGCTGCCCTCAGCCTCACCACCGCCGCCCGAGACTGCCCTTGACGTCACCGTCGGCGCCCTCCACCTCATCACCACCCAAGCCCGCCCAGGACAGCCGTTGCCCGTGCCCGAGCCCGCCGTCTCCGCCCCTGCCTCCATCATCGAGCACCTCCCCGCCATCGTCTCTCCCCTCTTTGTAAGTCCCCCACCTCTCCCCCACACATCTCTCTCTGCATTCTAGAGAAAAAATTAGTAGAGCAAAAGTTTGTTTATAGCAAAAAATTTAGTTTAGAGCAAAGGATGTTAAGTAGTAGATGTTAGAGCAAAAATTAGTTTAGAGCAAAAAATTTGGTTTACAACAAAAGTTAGTTAGGGCAGTAGGGTTTAATTAGGGTAGATGCTGCTTGTATAGTATATAGTGATACTAGTAGATGTTAATTAGGTTAGGGCAATAGTGGTACTAGTAGATGTTAATTAGATGTTTTTCAGTTAGGGCACTAGAGTTTGCTAGGTTAATTAGGTTAGTAGTGCTGCTAGTAGTATTGGTACAGTAGGTTAATTAGGTGATGTTAAATGAATAACCTAAATGAATGAAATTAGTAGTTAACTGAATTTTTTTTCCTTTCATCATTATAGAGCACTAAAGTTAACTGAATTTTGTTCTATTAGTAGTTAAATGAATTTTCTTCTACACTGTTTGCACATGTGGTTGCTCGTGTATATTTGGACACTGTTTGCAGGGAATGATGCTTAGTGGCCTATGTTTTGCCGGAATGTTGATTCATTTCTTTTCCGGCAAATTTCAGGTTCTCGATTTGTCCACTTTTTAGCAAAGCTCATGCCGAAATTTTCCGTGAATTTCGGCATGACTTGTGCTACAAACTAGGACATATCGAGTGCCCGTGATTTGCCGCACCAGGAAGGAGTCAACATTCCTGCAAAACAATAGGCCTTTTTATGTCATTATTCATTTTATTAGGTCTAGAATTAATTGACTAGATTTAATCATAGGAAACATGGCTAGCAACGATGAAGGACAGGGTTCTGGTGATTGCGACGACGCCTACCGGGCGGCAGACGAATTTTTTAGCCTTACCGATGATCAACCGATGTTATTGCTGGGCCCACCGGTGGCATCGGGGACTGAGACCGACACGCAGACCGGTGCTGAGACTGAGACCGGCGCTCAGACTCAGACCGGCATCGAGACCGGCGCTGAGACTGAGACCGGCGCTGCCTCGGGGAGCGGAGCCGGTGTAGAACCGAAAGCAAAGAGGCAACGGGTTCCTAACAAACTCAGGACTACTAGAGTGGTGGTCACGGAGGTGGACGACGGCAATTTTGAGCCAACGGCGCCCGAGGAAGCGCGTCGATGCTACGGCAATCAAATAGGCTGCATCGTACGGACAACCGCCACCATCAACGATGAGAAACTACAGAAGATAGAAAATATGAGGAGCTCCCTCCTAAAGAAGTTTCACCAGATATTCTTGTTCCCGGGCCGGAATGAGAAGGATTATAAAGATCCAGATGAGGACCCGGCAATGAAGAAGATAAACAAACACGCCATGACCAAGTTTAGCGACGCGTTGGCCGCCTGGAAAAATCGAGTGAAAGCAAGGATCATCGACAAGAAGGAACCCTACTCCGAGATTGTAAAGGATAATCCGACAATCACGGAAGAGCAGTTTCAAATATTCAAGGAGGCTTGCGAGGCCGAAGATGCCAAAAAAAAGTCTAAGTACATGAAGGGGCTTCAAGAGAGGAACATTGGGAGCCACCACCTCGGAAGCCGTGGTTACGGCGGAAAGAGGTCCAAATGGGCCAAGGAGGACGTGGAAGCCGCGAGTCTGGGCATCCCAGACCCCTTGGCGGAGTTCACCGTCCCGCAGGAGCGTGATGTCCTCAGGGCCCGGCACCGTTGGGACCCAGTGAAAAAGGTTTACGAGACAACACCGGTCATTATGGAGTTCATGAGACTGCTGGTAATTTTAGTTTCTGATCAATTCGACTGCACACGTTAGTCATATTTGTAAACGATCGTTGTGCCTTTTGCAGAGAGAGCAGCACAGGATTGCGGCCGAAAGCGACTCACCGTCTGAGGCATTGGCGAGGCCCAAGTAGGACACTCCATTCAACTGGGCATTGAACATATTGAAACAACAACCGGTGGATACTCGACCGTCGTATGGACGCGTGCACGGTGTCGGAGACGGCGCCACGTGGAAGAAGTACTACTGTGAGACCACGGAGGAGAGAAAGGAAAGACGGAGGTTAAATGAAGAAAACATCGACAAGAGGGTTGAGATTGCGGTTGAGAAGAAATCAACTGAGACAGTCACAACAGCGGTAGCAGACGCAAAACAGGTGGCTTTAGATATTTCTACTACCTTGGTTCCGGCCGTTTTCAATTGGACCAGGCAAAATCCAAAAAAAGATGCAGCGGACTTTCCCCTTGCTGACTTCTTGGCGGGGAGCAGCTCGACTAGCGCTGCACCAGCACCTGCAGCTGCACCTGCTCCCGCACCGGCTCCCGCACCAGACATGCTAGGCGGTGCTTCGTCTTTGGCTGAGCTCGACACCCTCACGGTATCTGTCACACCGGCCCCTTCAATATAAATGTATAATCTCCCGTTTTCATTGCCTTTCGGATGTCTCACGTCACAGACTTTTCTTTGCAGACCGACGAAACCCCGTGCACCATATTGTACACCATCGGCGACCAGAAGGTGGACGTGGGGAAGGTGACGATAATGGAGCCAAAGGAACCATTGTTCCACAGCCGGCCGGTCCCCCCGAACATCTTCAAGGTTTTCGTGGCTAGTGTCAAACCGGGCCACGAGAATTTGCCTCCTCCAGTACTACTGGGGGATGACGACGAGACACCACGGCGGCTTGGTGATTGTTGCAATGCTGGGTGGGTCCTGTTGTGGCCAAAGAGTCTGCTTCGTCTGGAGGCGGCCAGGAGCACACCCACGAGCACGCAGCCTCAGCAAGGTATAAACATTAACACCCCACCTAACCTATTATCGTCGGGTGTCGGGTTGGGTGATAGCGGACGGGGTAAGGAGGAGGCTCCATTAGTCGCTGATGACGTCGCCATGGATGAGGATGAGGACGACGATGGCGTTGCTGAAGAGTATGTCTATACTGGCGCCTCCTCAGGGTTTGAGCGTCATGAGTCGGTGCCTAAATTGCCGTCTCAACATATTATGGATGACCTTCTGGTAGTAAAGAAGTTTAGGAAGAGAGCGAGGAAAGGCAAAAAAGTTGTTTCTTTGATCCAGCCGCCTCAGCAGCCTCGGCTTCAGGACCGTATAGATATCCCCGGTGCAGATAAATGGCATATCCCCGGTCAACCAATCCTACCTGCAACAGCGCTACGGGCCAGATTCGGCGATCTAAAGAGACTTCATGACGATGTGCTGCGGGTAGAGAAAGACCTCATCGCCTCGAAAGATCCAGGATACCCACTCTATGTGGTTAACGTTCCGCGGCAAATGTCGTACGTCAACAGCTTCCCCACGGATAAGTTCTTCCTCCGATTCGATTACATATTCGACATGTTTCACGTGAAGAAGCCGGATTTTACGTTTGTCCGCCTTTATGCCTTGCACATGAACTACATCATCGGGGTTGAGCAGATATCTCATATCTGTGTCGCTGACCCGTACTACATGCACGAGGGCTTCTTGGGAGGCTGCGCAAATCACCGTGAATATGTGAGGGATTACATCGTCAATTTCATGCTCGCCAATAAGGACAAGGAGGCGATTCTCGTGCCTTATCATCCCGTGTAAGTCATCCGCACTGCTATCCTTCCTTCGATTTCAATCATTCATTTGCATGGTGGAGGCTAATTAATTTGAGGACTTATTTTGCGCAGCGGCGGGCGCACCGTCCTCATCATCCTCTACCCCCGATTCTCCCACGCTCTTTACTTGGACTCGTCGAAGAACATTCACAAAAAGGATTACACCCACATCAAGGATGTTCTCGACAGTGCTATGTTTTACTACCAAGCAAGGGGTGGAGAGGTCAGGGACAAGAAGAGAAGGGGCGGCAGGGTCGCCTTCGGCCATAAGACCGACTTCTGCTGCATCCAGCAACCGAATGATTCTCTTAATGATGGATTCTATGTCCTACACCACATGCTAGAGTACAGACGGGATCACCAGAACCTTCGCATGTCACCTAGATCCGGCGATGCCCATATTCTGCAGTGGGCAAAGGACATAGGAGATATCAAGGATCATCGACTTCGAGCTGAGTTCTATAACATCCAGCGCGAACTTGCCCAAATCATCATGAAGGAGGTCGTCGGAAAAAAGGGATGTTCTACGGAGAAGAAAAAATGTCACGGGAAGACGTCCGAACATGGATAGCCTCTCAGCGTCTCGACCTAAAGCCTTTCACTAGGCTCGGGGACTATCTCCCTGACTTGGATGGATGGAATGACATGTTGGAGTGATTGTCGATATATGATAATGTGTTCGTTTAGTCCATACTTTCTGTATGACAATACTTTGAGTTATGCACAGTGAAACTTTATTTGTGATGTAATTAAACCGTCCTCCTCCTCGACTAGCGAAGATCACTCTAGTTAGGGCATTTTGGGGTACAATGAACTTTGTTATTTATGCTTATGATATGTTGTTTTTATTTTTGCCAAGTCTATCTCTTTCTGTTGCTCAACTATATATGTTGCATATCATCGACTCATGTGATGATGCAGGTGCATTGATCATAGATGGCGAAGAAGTGCTATGCCAGGAGTATATATACGACAAGTGGCCGGAGTGTCAAGCCCTTCCGGTTTCCGAGCGACAGGCAGTAGTTAGTTTAGAGGTTCACGCTAATGCGAAAGAGGGATACGAACTCATGTTCTCAAAGTGATAGCTCTTCTCGTGTATATCATTATTTAGATGGATGACGATGTATTTGCATATCATTCGAGACTTGTATCGCTATTTTCGAGATGATGACGAGAGACCACTTTGTGTTGGATGATGATTATGATGATGACATGATTTGTTGAGACTAATTGTATGTATATGCTATGATTACATTTGTATGTGTATGATATGCTAAAGATTATTGTATAAAGCCTATTCAAATACAAAACAAATAGCAAAACAAATATGCATGAAAAAAAACTAATAAATAAACTAGTAGTAGTGAGGGGGGAAATTTAGCAGTAGCGCCGCATTGTCAGTAGCGCGTCCCAGCAAACAGTGCTGCAGATAATATCAGTAGAGCCCTTTCCCAAAGAGCGCTACAACTATTCATGTATAGCAGTAGCGTGGGACAACTGGCGCTACTGCTATATGTTAGCTATAGTGCCTTATTAGTAGCGCCGGTGCCCGCGCTACTGAGAAGCCCAAAACCCTCGCTGCTGGTAGGCTTTTCCCTAGTATTGGTATGTGATGCTCTGTTCTCCTGGGTACTTGAAGGATCCTAAAGCAGGATGCAATACTGAATGAATGGTAGGTGTGATGTTATATGCTTATGTCTCTGCAATTATTGGCTATTTTTAGCAATTTGGGGATCAAGAGGTCTTTCAAAAACATGGGGGTTTGTTTTTGCATCACCTAACAATGAATGGCAGCAGGCATATATGTTTGACTTTTGGGGATTTTTACATCTGTGCCCCTGGTTCCTTAGCCATACTCATTCATCCCCACGCTCTTAACTTTTGCTCACTTTTCCCCACTCCCTTGCCCGAAACCCTCAGAACTGGTCACAAACGGTGGATGTCGTCGGATCAGTGGTTTGACCATTAACTCTGACGAGTGGGGCCGCGCTGACTGTCTCGCCCGTTGGACCTAATGAGTGGGGTCACGTGGGACGGTGCCACTGTTTGCCCGTTGGGCCCTGGTTAGACTGTTGGGCCGTGCGCGCGTGATACGTCTCCATCATATCTACTTTTCCAAACACTTTTGACCTTGTTTTGGACTCTAACTTGCATGATTTGAATGGAACTAACCCGGACTGACGTTGTTTTCAGCAGAATTTCCATGGTATTATTTTTGTGCAGAAATAAAAGTTCTCGGAATGTCCTGAAACTTCATGGAGAATATTTTTGGAATTTATATATAATACTGGCGAAAGAATCAACACCAGGGGCCCACACCCTGTCCATCACCAATTTTATGATGCTGATCACCATGTGTGAGTAATTCTATCGTAGGCTTGCTGGACGGTGATGGGTTGGATGAGATTTATCATGTAATCGAGTTAGTTTTGTTAGGGTTTGATCCCTAGTATCCATTATGTTCTGAGATTGATGTTGCTATGACTTTGCTATGCTTAATGCTTGTCACTAGGGCCGGAGTGCCACGATTTCAGATCTGAACCTAATATGTTTTCATGAATATATGTGAGTTCTTGATCCTATTTTGCAAGTCAATAGTCACCTACTATGTGTTATGATCCGGTAACCCCAAAGTGACAATAATCGGGACCACTTGTAAGTGTCAAAACCGGCGGATCTCGGGTAGGGGGTCCCGAACTGTGCGTCTAAGGTCGATGGTAACAGGAGACAGGGGACACGATGTTTACCCAGGTTCGATCCCTCTCTATGGAGGTAATACCCTACATCCTTCTTGATTGATATTGATGAATACGAGTATTATGAGAGTTGATCTACCTCGAGATCGTAATGGCTAAACCCTAGAGGTCTAGCTTGTATGGCTATGGTAATGAATATCTCTCCCTCCGGACTAAGTCCTCCGGTTTATATAAGCACCGGGAGGATCTGGGGTTACACAAGGTTGGTTACAAAGAAAGGAATCTACATATCCGGTCGCCAAGCTTGCCTTCCACGCCAAGGAGAGTCCCATCCGGACACGAGTACAGTCTTCGGTCTTCGTATCTTCAAAGCCCATCATCCGGCCCATGGCTAATAGGCCGGACGCCCGAGGACCCCTTAGTCGAGGACTCCCTCAGTAGCCCCTGAACCTGGCTTCAATGACATGGTATCTGGCGCGTAGATCTGTCTTCGGCATTGCAAGGCGGGTTCCTCCTTCCGAACTCCAAAATAGTCTTCGAACGAAACAAACGTGTCCGGATCTACAACACACAGCCGTAGAGAGTATAGTATTTCACGAATCCAATCTTCTGGCAACTTTAGGGCGTGGTTTTTATTGGCACGTCTTGTCGAAGCAGAGATCGTGTCCCCTTATTGCGGGATTTTCACCAATACAAGCGTGGGTAACCTAACCGTCCTGCGGGAAAGATTCCTTAGGAATAGGCAGGTTCTTAGGCTTAGGAGGAGGCGTTCAATACTTGCTGCCTTTATAAAGGAACCAAGGGCCGTCTTTTTATGCCAAACCTCTCCTCAGCCTTCCCAACCTCGAGTTCTAGCACCCAAGGTTCGACTTCATTGCTTCAAGCCTCCCCATCATGTCCAGACCCAGCTCTCAAGGCCGATGGGTGGCTTCCTCCGTTACAGAGGAGGATATTGCAAAGCTTCGGATGGCCAGATATTTGACCGCGGAGGTCCACCATAGGCTTCCTGTACAAGGATAGGTTATTCCGACCCCCAGATATGGCGAGAGGGTCGTATTCATATCCCACTTCCTCCGAGGGCTAGGGTTCGCTCTTCACCCCTTCGTCCGGGGCTAATGTTTTATTACGGACTAGATTTTCATGATCTAGCCCCGGACTCTATCCTCCACGTCTTGGCGTTTATCATTACATGCGAGGCCTTCCTCCGAATCCCCCCACACTTCGGCTTATGGCTCAAGACCTTCAGTGTGAAGCTGAAGGTAGTTGACGGGGAACAGGCGGAGTGCGGCGGCGCTATAGTGAGCAAGCTTACCAACACTCCCTGGCCAAAAGGCTCTTTCACTGAAACCTCCTACCAATGGCAGCGAGAGTGGTTTTATGTCACGGAACCCCGTAGCACTATGTGGGCAGATATACCTGCATTCCGTTCTGACCCTCCGCCACAGCTTGCATCATGGATTAACAAGGGGCTGGACTGGGGATCAGTTGATGAAGTGCAGACTCTACAGAGACGCATCTGAATCCTCCTTGAGAGAGACATCGATCTTGTCAAGGTGATTCAAGTGATGCTAGTTCGCCGAATCCTGCCATGCCAGCGCGGGTCCCGCCGTATGTGGGAGCTTAATCAAGAAGGATCATGAACCCTCCAACACTTCTTCGACACTACGCACGAAGGGATGTGGAAGTTGTTTTTTGAGAAGCGAAAACATTGGCCGAACACTATTGAGGACGCTGGCCTTAACTGCAACCGTTCGGATACCCCGGTAAGCATGTGTCTCCCAAACATTTTGTGATTACGCATACCGTAATATGGTACTGAGCAAGCTATCTTCTTCCAAGGCTGGATAAATAAGGCGGAACTGATTATGTGTTTGGCCCCTCTTCCTGAAGGCCCATCGAATCCTGTTCTAACAAGGATGCTAGCCCTGGCAACACACCAGAAGCCTGTGAAGGAGGGCGAGGCAGAAAGTGGGAGAACCAAAGATGACCCCTATCCCAAGGGTTCATCAGATATTGTGTCTGGAGGAACAAAAATTCCCTCATCCAAAGACAAAAGTGAGGGGGGGCACTGTCTCCTCCCCTCATAGGAAGAAAAGCGCCGCCTCCGAAGATTTGGAGAAACAAGCTCCTAAGCGAGGCAAGATGCCTCTGTTGGGTGGCTCGGGCTTGGAGGTTGTCGTAGCACAGTCTCATGACGAGGACAAGCCTCAGGCCAAATCGTAAGTGAACAAGGATGTTTTAAACATATCCCGTTCTTTTCTCGTAATGCTTAGAATATATATTTTTTGTAGTCCGACATGCAGTCTTCTTCAACAATCCTCTTCCTCGGGGGACCTTCTCCCCGAGATGATGGAAAGCGAGATGCCTCCACCAGCCTCTCCGCCCAATATGGCAGACGACTTTGAGGTGTCGTCGCAGAGGGTCTCCCACGACCAACAGGTGGTGCAAGGGATGATGAAGACATTACCCGAAGGTGACACTTCGGTGGCCCAGGGTCCAGGTACCAACAATGAAGGCCCCGAACAGTCCAGTCTACAGCCGGATATGAATGAACAGATCCCTTCAAAGGGAGGCCGTACTCCTACAGCAGCCTTCGGAGACCCAGAGGCGCCGGATATATTGACGAACATGCTGCGAAAGGCGTCCGTCTCAGAGGAACATCGTACGTTGATGGGCAAGATGGTCGAAAAGATCCTGTGCACGAAAAGTAGATTGATTGAGGCCTTCGTGGGCCTGCTAAGAGGCTTCAAGGTTTGTGACATAATATTTTCAACTATATTTTATTTGTAAAGATGCACCTGTGTATAGGTAGTAGCCCCTGAGACTCGGGTTGGCTTCCCATGGGAGGTGAATGGAGGATCAAGAAGAAATATTCAAGGACTAATCTGATTAACTTGAACACAGGCTGCCTCCCCCCTGGCTACTTCCCAGACTACGGATATTGCCGAGCTACAGCAGAAGCTTGATGTGGCCGGGGATGACATTGCGTTAATCAATATGCGTCTTGACGAGGCGCAAGGTATGTATTCGGGGCAGTCCCTTCACATACATTTTTGTGATATAAGCATGATGCTGA
Source organism: Triticum aestivum (assembly GCF_018294505.1). Classification (NCBI taxonomy): domain Eukaryota; kingdom Viridiplantae; phylum Streptophyta; class Magnoliopsida; order Poales; family Poaceae; genus Triticum; species Triticum aestivum. The sequence goes on from NC_057806.1 coordinate 483,700,550, forward strand.
AAGTTATATACTGGAATATGCATGGCTGCAGATGGTGCTGCAGCCATTGAAATTCTTCGGGCGGAGCTGGCCCAGGCCAAGGAGCAGGCCCGGTTTAGTAATGCGGCTGCCGAAAAGGCATCGGCTGAGTTAAAAGCCGAACAAGCTGCTCGGCGCCAAGATGAGGAGAAGATATCCACGATGGCGCTCGAACTAAAAAATGCTGCTAGCCGTTGTGAACTTCTTGAGAAGGAAAATGAAGCCAAATCGGTTGAACTTGACAAGGCCTTACGAGAGACGAGAGAAGCGCGGTCTAAATCCAGAGCAGCCCGTGAGGAGATCCGGCAAGCTGGGGAGATTGCAGCTGGTAAGCCCTTTTTATTATAGACTAAGTTCGGCGATTCGAATTATGCTCAGCTTAACCAAGTGTGGAGTTCTTCAGATGTGTTTTTGGCCCTGCCAAAGAGTTCATCCGATGTGGCGCAGCTTTACCAAGTGCAAGAGGGGTATGCAACGGAGAAGCTTTTTTGGTCAAAGTTCGGCGTATCAAAACGCCCTGTGCTGCTGAATGAACAGATGTCCCAATGGGCCGAGCTTCACAGGATGTCCGGTGCTGCCATGAAGAACGTATACTTCAGCTGTGGCCGACTGAGCCGATTCCGAATAGCTATTTTGGCTTGGTGCGGTGGCTTGCTGATGCGGTGCCACGTATCGACGCCGTGAAGCGGTCGGCGTGCATTGACGGTGCACGGATGGCCTTTGCCCGAGTCAAGACATACTGGGGGAAGATGAAGGACATCGATGTTGCAGCACAGGGTCCACCCAAGGGCAAGGACCATCACGCACCAGAGCATTACTTTGAGGACGTCTTAGAGGCTGCCCGCTTGATAGAGGGTCAATGTTCGAAAGCCATAATATTCGAGTGAATTCTTTACGAATTGTAAAAAACAATTGTGGTAATCAGTCTATATTTTGATTTTGCCTAAAGGCTTTTGTTCCTCGCGTGCAGCCGTTTGTATATGATCTGAAAGTTTTCCAGTCGTCGGCTTCAGCCCCCTCGTAGGAAGTACAGGGGTGTTCGAAAAGGCATCTGATCACTCTTGACCCAACGTCTTGGTCCGTGAAGGAGGTGTCAATGCGGCAAACCAGGCAACCAGACTATAGAGCGTTAACACTTTCACTTAGCCATAGGAGTTTTATGGTGGGTCTATGACATAGCCCATGGTATGTATGCGGCTTATTCATACGATGTGTTTACATATTTGACCGGAAAGAGGTCCTTCGTGTGACACGGAGGAATCGCTAAAGATTCTGATAAGTCATCGAGTGGTTGACCAACTCTTGCCGCATCATGACAGTCAGTTTTCGGCTTTCTCTACTGAGGTTCTTAACCAGGTGAACCGGAAGCACAATCGCAGTAATTCTCCCTTCACTACCCTAGCCGATAGAGCGGAACGTAGGATAGCAAGCACAGGAGCCGGGCAACCCAACTATTGACCCAAGACATGATTCAGAGCTGATGCATATAAGGCCAAACTCGCGATGCCAAAGTACGCTATAGAGTTGTTCGGACTTGTCGGCAACTCGCTTGTTCCCATACCAAGCCCCTGGCAAGTTATGCTGAGGTGTATGTTTGAAACAACCGTAGGGGCAAAACTCGGTCCTTTAGAAAAGAATGGATTATTTTTACTAGGATGTGACTGATGTGCCAATCGCGTATATAGATAACAAAGCTGCAACCCCGGCTATTTGATATGTCAGGGGTTGAAGGCGGAGGAAAAAGGCACATTACAGGCTCGAAATTGAGAGTGCGGTCTACAAAAAGTAATTTTGGACCTCCTGTCGCACATCTGCACCGCCTGTCCTCGGTAAAGGGACTCCTTAACGGAAATAGCCCTGTAGGTGAGTGTACAGATCCGAACTCCGATGGAGTCGGTTTTAGATGTTTCTCCTTTGCGCCACCTGTTTTTAAGAGATAATGAAGAAATAAAAAGGAAATTAGATAAAAATATTACGGGAATGCTTGCCGGCTTGTCCGTATTGTGCTTCTGCCAATGCCCATGGTATCTTAAGTGTGTAGTGATGTATGCGCGGTACAGATTGAGCAGGTGTAGTGGGTAGTGGAAGCAGAAGTGCTATTTCTACTCCGGGATTGACCGATCCTTGGGGGGAAATTGCTTCTGACCCCCAGTATTTGGTTGGTGAACCTCTCCGTCATCTCTATCACCTGGCGGCCTCCTCCCTTTGTGTTCGGCGTTGAGCTTGTCGGCCTACTTGAAGACCCAACAGCTTCTGTTGGTATGATTAGCTGGTTTATCGGGGTGCCCGTGAATCTGGCAGGGTCGGTCCAATATCCTGTCTAGGTTGGATGGTCTGTCTCGGTTTGCCTTCAATGGTTTTTTCATTGACCGGGTTTGGGATTGCTAAATCTGGCGTTGACCGCTGTGTCGCGTGATCTTTCATTATCATTGCGACTATTGTGTTTGCTTCGTCGTCGCTTGCCATTGCCGTCTCGGATTTCAGAAGTGCCTAAGTCGATGGCGCTGTTGTTTCTACGACGAGCCAGCTGTCTTCTTCCGCGCAAAAGGGAGTCATTAGAGTTGTAAGGGCTGTCATGGATTTAGGTCCTTCTTGACCGAGGTGGCATGCAAGCCATTCATCCCGGACGCTGTGTTTGAAGGCCGCAAGGGCTTCTGTGTCGGGACAGTCGACGATTTGGTTCTTTTTAACTAAGAACCTAGTCCAGAGCTTCCTGGCTAACTCTCCGGGCTGCTGGACAATGTGACTTAAGTCATCGGCGTCCGGTGGCCGGACATATGTTCCTTGTAAGTTGTCGCGAAAGGCGTCTTCCAAATCTTCCCAGCTTCCAATAGAATTTTCCGGTAGACTGTTAAACCAGTACCGAGCTGGTCCTTTGAGTTTTAGTGGTAGGTATTTGATGGCATGAAGGTCATCTCCGCGGGCCATATGGATATGGAGGAGGAAGTCCTCGATCCATACCGCGGGATCCGTAGTTCCTTCGTATGATTCGATATTCAAGGGTTTGAACCCGTCTGGGAATTCATGCTCCATTACTTCGTCTGTGAAGCAAAGAGGGTGTATGGCGCCTATATGTTGGGCCACACTGCGACGTACCTCTGATGGATTCCATTTCCGGTTTTCGGCCCGGGCGTGGTGATGACCCACAAGTGTAGGGTATCTATCGTAGTCCTTTCGATAAGTAAGAGTGTCGAACCCAACAAGGAGCAGAAGGAAATGATAAGCAGTTTTCAGTAAGGTATTCTCTGCAAGCACTAAAATTATCGGTAACAGATAGTTTTGTGATAAGGTAATTTGTTACTGGTAACAAGTAAATAAAGTAAATAAGGTGCAGCAAGATGGCCCAATCCTTTTTGTAGCAAAGGTCAAGCCTGGACAAACTCTTATATAAGGGAAAACACTCCCGAGGACACATGTGAATTATCGTCAAGCTAGTTTTCATCACGTTCATATGATTCACGTTCGGTACTTTGATAATTAGATATGTGGGTGGACCGGTGCTTGGGTACTTTCCTTCCTTGGACAAGCATCCCACTTATGATTAACCCCTATTGCAAGCATCCGCAACTACAACAGAAGTATTAAGGTAAACCTAACCATAACATGAAACATACGAATTCAAATCAGCCCCTTACAAAGCAACGCATAAACTAGGGTTTAAGCTTCTGTCACTTTAGAAACCCATCATCTACTTATTACTTCCCAATGCCTTCCTCTACGCCCAAACAATGGTGAAGTGTCATGTAGTCGACGTTCACATGAAACCACTAGAGGGATGACAACATACATCTCATCAAAATATCGAACGAATACCAAATTCACATGACTACTTATAGCAAGACTTCTCCCATGTCCTCAAAAACAAACGTAACTACTCAAAAATCATATTCATGTTCATAATCAGAGGGGGGTTAATATGCATAATGGATCTCAACATATGATCTTCCACCAAATAAACCAACTACCATCAACTACAAGGAGTAATCAACACTACTAGCAACCCACAGGTACCAATCTGAGGTTTGATACAAAGATTGGATACAAGAGATGAACTAGGGTTTGAGTTGAGATGGTTCTGGTGAAGATGTTGATGGAGATTGACCCCCTCCCGATGAGAGGATCATTGGTGATGACGATGGTGATGATTTCCCCTCCCGGAGGGAAGTTTCCCCGGCAGAACAGCTCCGTCGGACCCCTAGATTGGTTCCGCCTCGTGGCGGCGGAGTTTCGTCCCGTGAGCTTGATTATGATTTTTTCCTCATCGAAAGACTCCATATAGCAGAAGATGGTCATCGGAGGGCCACCATGGGGCCCACAAGGTAGGGGGCACGCCCAGGGGGTAGGGCGTGCCCCCCAACCTCGTGGGCAGGGTGTGGCCCCCCTGGTGAACTTCTTGCGCTCACTATTTATTATTATTCTGAAGATGACTTCCATGAAGTTTCAGGACTTTTGGAGCTGTGCAGAATAGGTCTCTAATATTTGCCCCTTTTCCAGCCCAGAATCCCAGCTACTGGCATTCTCCCTCTTTATGTAAACCTTGTAAAATAAGAGAGAATAGGCATAAGTATTGTGACATAATGTGTAATAACAGCCCATAATGCAATAAATATCGATATAAAAGCATGATTCAAAATGGACGTATCAACTCCCCCAAGCTTAGACCTCGCTTGTCCTCAAGCGAAAACCGATATCGAAAAATATGTCCACATGTTTAGAGATAGAGCTGTCGATAAAAATAAAATACGGACATGAGGGCATCATGATCATTCTTAGAATAGCAACTTATATAATTCTTGTCATATGATCTCTTATGCTAGAGTAATAATTCAATCACAATTTCAAGTATGAATCATAAACTTCATTCAAAACTAACAACTATAATCTCAGTCATTGGAGCAATTGCAATTTATCATAACATAGGAAAGAGTCAACATATAAGAGCTTTTCAGCAAGTCCACATACTCAACTATCATATAGTCTTTCACAATTGCTAATAGTCACGTAATACTTATGGGTATGGAGTTTTAGTTGGACACAGAGAAAGATAGGGGCTTATTGTTTTGCCTCCGAACGTTTTACCTCAAGGGTAATGTCAACAATAATAGTTCATGAAAACTCACATCTAATTAGCCATATATACCAGGATCCTTCCAACATGATGTGCTTGCCAAAAGATAAAATGTAAAAAGGAAGGGTGAAGATCACCATGACACTTATGTAAGGCAGGAGATAAAAGTAAAAGATAGGCCCTTCGTAGAGGGAAGCAGAGGTTATCATGCGCTTTTATGGTTGGGTGCACAAAATCTTAATGCGAAAGAATGTCACTTTATATTGCCACTTGTGATATGGACCTTTATTATGCAGTCCGTCGATTTTATTTCTTCCATATCACACGATCGTATAAAGCTTATTTTCTCCCACACTAATAAGTCCTACATATTTAGAGAGCAATTTTTATTGCTTGCACCGATGACAACTTACTTGGAGGATCTTACTCAATCCATAGGTAGGTATGGTGGACTCTCATGGCAAAACTGGTTTAAGGGTGTTTGGAAGCACAAGTAGTATCTCTACTTGGTGCAAAGAATTGGCTAGCATGAGAGGGAAAGGCAAGCTCAACCATGTTGGATGATCTATGACAATATAATTTATCTCAGATGTAAGAAAACATAAACCATTACGTTGTCTTCCTTGTCCAACATCAACTCTTTAGCATGTCATACTTTAAGGAGTGCTCACAATCATAAAAGATGTCCAAGATAGTATATTTATATGTGAAGACCTCTCTTTCTTTATTACTTCCTATTAATTGCAATGATGAGCAAAACTATGTTTGTCAACTCTCAACAACTTTTATTCATCATACTTTTTCTATGTGAGCTCATTACTCTCCATAAGATCCATATGATCTCTTTTATTTCCTGTTTTATTCTTTCTCTTTTCTTTTATTCACTCAAGATCATGGCAAAACAATCAAGCCCTTGACTCAACACTAATCTTTATTATATATAGCTGACGGACTCGATTACATAGAAGGATCATAAAGCAAAACTCACAACTAGATCATACTAAGACTTTATTCTACTAGATCAAGATATTATCAAAAGGATCGAACTAAGAAAACGGTAAAGATAAAAGTGATGGTGATACGATATCGGGGCACTCTCCAAAGCTTGGCAGTTGCCAAGGGGAGTTCCCATACCAGATACTCAAATCTTCTTTGTTGGTGAAGAAGGTGGGGTTGTTGATGGCATAGGCTTGTCGTCCTTCTTCCAAGGCATAGGCTCACCATCATAGAAGGATGATCGAGTCTCCTGAAATCTCAAATCTGCAGCCAAACTCATCCTCTTGAATCTATATTCAAACTCACAGTTTTGATTTTGCAGGTCATAGATCTGGGCTTGGAGGTGCTCGATTTTCTCATGAAGCGTGAAGATGGCCTCCCCAATGTCCTTGACGTCCAGCTTGTGGTTGTTGGTGAAATCCGTGATCATAATGTGATTGGAATCGAGTCCACGCTCCACCATCTCCTGATACTTGAAAACTTGTTGCTCCAATGCCTCGAGCCTTGCCTCAGTGCTTCCGGTCTTCCTTGGTCCCTTAACATCGCGGATGTGCAATAACCCGTCATGCATCTCAATGGGTTGAGGGTGTTGCAGCACTTCCGCGAGGTAGGAGTTGATGACCTTCTCGAAGAACTGGTCCTTGGGGGCACTTGAAAACGACATGACGACCTGGATCTGTCAGAAAAACAGCTTGAAAGAAAGACAGGAGATTTTTGCGTGATACATGAGTCAAAGCCTCCGGGGGATTATATAATGAATTTTTACCGACCAAGATACGTGTCGTGTAAGAAAACGCAGTCCGGAGAGCACACGAGGTGCCCACGAGATAGGGGGGCGCACCCTCCACCCTCGTGGAGCCCTTGTGTCCTTCCCGGACTGCTTCTTATTTTTCTATTTTTCTAAATATTCCAAAACGGAAGAAAATTGCCATTAGAACTATTTTGGAGTCGGTTTACTTACCGTACCACATACCTATTCCTTTTCGGAGTCTGAAACGTTTCGGAAAGTGTCCCTTATGTATTCCTCCGGGGTTACGGTTTCAATAACATTGGTTTCAACATTTATAGGATTACCTGAGATATAATGTTTAATTCTTTGACCGTTCACCACCTTCGGATTTGTGCCTTCGAAGTTGTTGATTTTTATGGCACCGGAACGATAGACCTCATCGATAACGTAAGGACCTTCCCATTTAGAGAGAAGTTTTCCTGCAAAAAATCTTAAATGAGAGTTGTGTAGCAATACATAATCACCTACATTAAACTCACGCTTTTGTATTCTTTTGTCATGCCATCTTTTAACTTTTTCTTTAAATAATTTGGCATTCTCATTGGCTTGGATTCTCCATTCATCAAGTGAGCTAATGTCAAATAACCTCTTCTCACCGGCAAGTTTGAAATCATAGTTGAGCTCTTTAATAGCCCAATAAGCCTTATGTTCTAGTTCGAGAGGTAAGTGACATGCTTTTCCATAAACCATTTTATACGGAGATATACCCATAGGATTTTTATATGCAGTTCTATAGGCCCATAATGCATCATCAAGTTTCTTGGACCAATTCTTTCTAGATCTATTAACAGCCTTTTGCAAAATTAATTTGAGTTCTCTGTTGCTCAATTCTACTTAACCACTAGACTGTGGGTGATAAGGAGACGCAATTCTATGATTAACATCATATTTAGCAAGCATTTTACGGAAGGCACCATGAATAAAATGTGAACCACCATCAGTCATTAAATATCTAGGGACTCCAAACCTCGTAAAAATAACTTCTTTAAGAATCTTAATAGAGGTGTTATGATCAACACTATTAGTTGGAATAGCTTCTACCCACTTAGTAACGTAATCAATAGCAACTAAAATATGTGTATATCCATTAGAGGCAGGAAAAGGTCCCATATAATCAAAGCCCCAAACATCAAATGGTTCAATAACAAGTGAATAATTCATAGGCATTTCTTGACGTCTAGTAATATTACCAATTCTTTGACATTCTTCACAAGATACAACAAACTTACGAGCATCCTTGAAGAGAGTAGGCCAATAAAAACCGGATTGCAATACCTTATGTGCAGTTCTATCTCCAGCGTGGTGTCCTCCATAAGCTTCGGAGTGACACTTGTGTAGGATCTGTTCCTGTTCATGATCAGGTACACAACGTTTAATAACACCATCTACTCCTTTATAAAGATGTGGGTCATCCCAAAAGTAATGTCTCAAATCATAGAAGAACTTTTTGTTTTGTTGGTATGTGAAACTAGGTGGTATAAATTTAGCAACAATATAATTAGCATAATCAGCATACCATGGAGCAGTACGAGAAGTATTTATGACATTTAATTGTTCATCAAGAAAGCTATCATCAATAGGTAGTTGGTCATCAAGAACATTCTCTAGCCTAGACAAATTGTCTGCAACGGGGTTCTCAGCTCCCTTTCTATCAATAATATGCAAATCAAATTCTTGTAGCAAGAGAACCCATCTAATAAGTCTAGGTTTAGCATCTTTCTTTTCCATGAGATATTTAATAGCAGCATGATCAGTGTGAATAGTAACTTTAGAATCAACAATATAAGGTCTGAACTTATCACAAGCAAATACAACTGCTAAGAATTATTTTTCAGTAGTAGCATAATTTCTCTAAGCATTGTCTAGAGTTTTACTATCATATTGAATAACATTTAATTTCTTATCAACTCTTTGCCCTAGAACAACACCTACAGCATAATCACTAGCATCACACATAATTTCAAAGGGTAAATTCCAATCAGGTGGCTGAACAATAGGTGCAAAGATCAATGCTTTCTTAAGTATTTCAAATGCTTCTACATAATCATCATCAAAAACAAATGGTATATCTTTTTTTAATAAATTAATCAGAGGCCGAGAAATTTTTGAGAAGTCCTCAATGAACCTCCTATAAAAATGTTGGGGAACATAGTAATTTCAAAAAAATTCCTACGCACACGCAAGATCATGGTGATACATAGCAACGATAGGGGAGAGTGTTGTCTACGTACCCTCATAGACTGGAAGCGGAAGCGTTATGACAACGCGGTTGATGTAGTCGTACGTCTTCACGGCCCGACCGATCAAGCACCGAAACTACGGCACCTCCGAGTTCTAGCACACGTTCAGCTCGATGACGATCCCCGGACTCCGATCCAGCAAAGTGTCGGGGAAGAGTTCCGTCAGCACGACGGCGTGGTGACGATCTTGATGTTCTACCGTCGCAGGGCTTCGCCTAAGCACCGCTACAAATATTATTGAGGAGTATAGTGGAGGGGGGCACTGCACACGGCTAAGAGAACGATCACGAAGATCAACTTGTGTGTCTAGAGGTGCCCCCCTGCCCCCGTATATAAAGGAGCAAGGGGGGGTGCGGCCGGCCCTAGGAGGAGGCGTGCAGGAGGAGTCCTACTCCTATCGGGAGTAGGACTCCCCCCTTTCCCTAGTTGGATTAGGACGTGGGGGGAAGGAGGAGAGGGGGGAAAGGAAAGGGGGGGGGCACCGCCCCCCTCCTTGTCCAATTCGGACTTGGGGGGGAGGGGCGCGCGGCAGCCCCAAGGCCTCCTCTCCTCTTCCTCCACTAGGCCCATTAAGGCCCATTAGGTTACCGGGGGGTTCCGGTAACCTCCCAGTACTCCGGTAAAATGCCGATTTCACCCGAAACACTTCTGATGTCCAAACATAGGCTTCCAATATATCAATCTTCATGTCTCGACCATTTCGAGACTCCTCGTCATGTCCGTGATCATATCCGGGACTCCGAACAAACTTCGGTACATCCAAATATAGAAACTCATAATGAAACTGTCATCGTAACGTTAAGCGTGCGGACCCTATGGGTTCGAGAACAATGTAGACATGACCGAGACACGTCTCCGGTTAATAACCAATAGCGGAACCTGGATGCTCATAATGGCTCCTACATATTCTACGAAGATCTTTTATCGGTCAGACCGCATAACAACATACGTTGTTCCCTTTGTCATCGGTATGTTACTTGCTCGAGATTCGATCGTCGGTATCTTAATACCTAGTTCGTTCTCGTTACCGGCAAGTCTCTTTACTCGTTCCGTAATACATCATCTCAAAACTAACTCATTAGTTGCAATGCTTGCAAGGCTTATGTGATGTGCATTATCGAGAGGGCCCAGAGATACCTCTCCGACAATCGGAGTGACAAATCCTAATCTCGAAATACGCCAACCCAACATGTACCATTGGAGACACCTGTAGAGCTCCTTTATAATCACCCAGTTACGTTGTGACGTTTGGTAGCACACAAAGTGTTCCTCCGGCAAACGGGAGTTGCATAATCTCACAGTCATAGGAACATGTATAAGTCATGAAGAAAGCAATAGCAACATACTAGACGATCGGGTGCTAAGCTAATGGAATGGGTCATGTCAATCACATCATTCTCCTAATGATGTGACCCGTTAATCAAATAACAACTCTTTGTCTATGGTTAGGAAACATAACCATCTTTGATTAACGAGCTAGTCAAGTAGAGGCATACTAGTGACACTCTGTTTGTCTATTTATTCACACATGTATTATGTTACCGGTTAATACAATTCTAGCATGAATAATAAACATTTATCATGAAATAAGGAAATAAATAATAACTTTATTATTTCCTCTAGGGCATATTTCCTTCAAAAAACCGGCATGACCAAGGAAACTTCTTATACCTTTGATGTCCTTGGGACATGGCATCTTTTCAATAGCATCAACCTTGGCTTTATCAACTTCAATACCTCTTTCAGAAACTTTATGCCCCAAGACAATACCTTCATTAACCATAAAGTGGCACTTCTCCCAATTCAAGAAAATATTATTTTCTTTACATCTCTGCAAAACTCGGTCAAGGTTGCTTAAGCAATCATCAAAAGAGGATCCATAGACGGAAAAATCGTCCATGAAAACCTCACAAATCTTTTCACAAAAGTCAGAGAATATAGCCATCATGCATCTTTGAAACGTAGCTGGTGCATTACATAAACCAAAAGGCATACGTCTATAAGCAAAAGTACCAAAAGGGAAAGTAAAAGTAGTCTTTGATTGATCATTGGATGACACAGGTATTTGAGAGAAACCAGAATAACCATCTAGAAAGCAAAAATGTGTATGTTTGGATAATCTTTCTAGCATTTGATTGATAAAAGGTAAGGGGTAATGATCTTTTTTAGTAGCTTTATTTAATTTGTGGAAATCAATTACCATCCTATAACCTATAATAATTCTTTGTGGGATCAACTCATCTTTATCATTAGGAACGATAGTAATACCTCCCTTCTTAGGGACACAATGGACAAGACTTACCCACTGACTATCAGCAACGGGATAAATTATACCTGCCTCAAGAAGCTTTAGTATTTCCTTTCTTACCACTTCCTTCATCTTAGGATTTAGCTGTCATTGATGATCTTGAACTGGTTTGGCATCTTCCTCCAAATTTATTTTGTGTTGACACGGAGTGGGACTAATGCCCTTAAGATCATCAAGAATATATCCAATAGCAGCACGGTGCTTCTTCAGAGTTTTCAATAATCTTTCTTCTTCATGCTCTAAAAGGTTAGCACTAATAATAACAGGATATATCTTTTCCTCATCAAGATAAGCATATTTAAGAGTATCAGGTAATGGTTTAAGCTCAAACATGGGATCACCCTTGGGTGGAGGAGGATCCCCTAGGATTTCAACAGGAAAATTGTGTCTCGGGATGGGTTCCTGTTTAAAGAATACTTCGTCTATTTCCCTTCTTTCATTCATAAACATATCATTTTCATGGACTAGCAAATATTGTTCTAAAGGATCACTAGGAGGTACGGCAATAGAAGTAAGACCAATAATTTCATATTTACTAGGCAATTCCTCTTCACAGTGTTGTCTACAAAATTTAGAGAAATTAAATTCATGAGACATATCACCTAAACCAATAGTAACAACATCATTTTTGCAATATATCTTAGCATTAACTGTGTTCAAGAAGGGTCTACCAAATATAATGGGACAAAAGCTATCTTTTGGGGAACCAAGAAGAAGAAAATCAGCAGGATATTTAGTTTTCCCACACAAAACTTCAACATATCTAACAATTCCAATTGGTGAAATAGTATCTCTATTGGCAAGTTTAATTGTGACATCAATATCTTCTATCTCAGCAGGTGCAATATCATGCATAATTTGTTTGTATAAGTCATGAGGTATAGCACAAGCACTGGCACCCATATCACATAATCCATGATAACAATGATCTCTTATTTTAACAGAAATAACAGGCATGCCTACCACAGGTCTAGGTTTATCTTTAGCACAAGGTTTAGCAATTCTTGCAATTTCATCACAGAAATAAATAACATGCCCATCAATATTATCAGACAACAGATCTTTAACAATAGCAATATTAGGTTCAACTTTAACTTGCTCAGGAGGTGTATAAGTTCTAATATTGCTTTTACGAACCACAATTAAAGCTTTAGCATGATCTTTTATCCTAACAGGAAAAGGTGGTTTCTCAACAAAGTAGTAGGAACAATAGGATCATTATAAGTGACACTCTTTTCTTCAACTTTAATAGGTGCAACTACTTTTACTTCTATGGGAGAATGATATTTAAACCACTTATCCCTAGGGAGATCAAAATGAGCAGCAAAAGATTCACAGAAAGAAGCTACTATCTCAGAGTCAAGTCCATATTTAGTGCTAAATTTACGGAAAACATTGGTATCCATAAAAGATTTAACACAATCATACTTAGGTTTCATACCTGACTCCTTACCTTCATTGAGGTCCCAATCTTCAGAGTTGCGTTTAATTCTTTCCAATAAGTCCCATTTGAATTCAATAGTCTTCATCATTAAAGAGCCAGCACAAGAAGTATCGAGCATGGTGCGATTGCTATCAGAAAGCCGAGCATATAAATTTTGAATAATTATTTCTCTTGAGAGATCATGATTGGGGCATGAATATAACATTGATTTAAGCCTCCCCCAAGCTTGAGCGATGCTTTCTCCTTCGTGAGGCCAGAAATTATATATATAATTGCAATCACGATTAACAAGATGCATAGGATAAAACTTCTGGTGAAATTCCAATTTCAATCGTTTGTAGTTCCATGACCCCGTATCATCACATAGCCTATACCATGTCAATGCATCTCCCTTCAAAGATAAAGGGAAGACCTTCTTCTTAATAACATCTCCGGGCACACCTGCAAGCTTAAATAATCCACAAACTTCATCAACATATATTCGGTGCTCATCAGGATGCTTTGTTCCATTTCCTGCAAAAGGATTAGCTAGCAGTTTTTCAAACATACCTGAAGGAATTTCAAAGCAGACATTTTCATTTTCATTTTCAGTAGGTTCAGTAGGTTGAGGAGCAACTCTTTTCTCTACTGGTCGGGGTGAACCCATCATCTACTTATTACTTCCCAATGCCTTCCTCTACGCCCAAACAATGGTGAAGTTTCATGTAGTCGACGTTCACATGACACCACTAGAGGGATGCCAACATACATCTCATCAAAATATCGAACGAATACCAAATTCACATGACTACTTATAGCAAGACTTCTCCCATGTCCTCAAGAACAAACGTAACTACTCACAAATCATATTCATGTTCACAATCAGAGGGGGATTAATATGCATAATGGATCTGAACATATGATCTTCCACCAAATAAACCAAGTAGCATCAACTACAAGGAGTAATCAACACTACTAGCAACCCACAGGTACCAATCTGAGGTTTGATACAAAGATTGGATACAAGAGATGAACTAGGGTTTGAGATGAGATGGTGTTGCTAAAGATGTTGATGGAGATTGACCCCCTCTTTATGATAGGATTGTTGGTGATGACGATGGTGATGATTTCGCCCTCCTGGAGGGAAGTTTCCCCGATAGAACAGCTACGCCGGAGCCCTAGATTGGTTCCGCCTCGTGGCGGAGGAGTTTCGTCCCGTGAGCTTGATTATGATTTTTTCCTCATCAAAAGACTCCATATAGCAGAAGATGGTCATCGGAGGGCCACCAGGGGGCCCACGAGGTAGGGGGCGCGCCCAGGGGGGTAGGGCACGCCCCCACCCTCGTGGGCAGGGTGTGGCCCCCTGGTGAACTTCTTGCGCTCAGTATTTATTATATATTCTGAAAATGACTTCCGTGAAGTTTCACGACTTTTGGAGCTGTGCACAATAGGTCTCTAATATTTGCTCCTTTTCCACCCCAGAATCCCAGCTGCCAGCATTCTCCCTCGTTATGTAAACCTTGTAAAATAAGAGAGAATAGGCATAAGTATTGTGACATAATGTGTAATAACAGCCCATAATGCAATAAATATCGATATAAAAGCATGATGCAAAATGGACGTATCACGTGGCTAGGTTTGTCACGTCCGAATAGGTAGCCGTCGTCGCATGTCGAGGCACGTCCTCGCGATCCGTAGATCGATCTTGCGTGTCTTGCTCTACTGTCCAAGTCCTGTCGAAGGTCGTATGTACAACCCCAAGCTGTTTTATTCTTGCCTTTACGGCATGGTGGGGCGGTCTGGTGTTCAGCTTGAGTTGCTGCTTTATCTGAACCAAGTTGTGGTCGACCTGCCGCATTGAGCGATGATGGTACGGGCTCCAGTGCCTCATCATTGAACTGAGGTAGCAATCTACGCTTCAGGTGGTTTTTGGCTGGGCCACTAAGGCCGTATTCTTCGGCGGCCAGGACTTCGGTCCATCTGTCATTGAGGAGATCTTGGTCCGCTTGAAGCTGCAGCTGCTTCTTTATCAGGCTCCTTGCAATGGCTATTAGCCGGCGTTTGAAGCGCTCCTACTCGAGAGGTTCCTCAGGCATGATGAAATCCTCATTGCCGAGGCTCTCCTCTTCCTCAGAGAGCATAAGATAATTACTGTTCTCCGAATCTCCGTGTATGGCCTGTTCATCAGGGCTAACTTGCCCACTATCCCGTTCCCCCTGTTCGGAGGTTGCCTTGACGGGGTCTTCATTATTTTTGGCATTGTCCGGAGTATTATTTTTTCTAGTGCCCGTACTGCAGTCTTTGGAACGACGTGACTTAGAGCGGCGTTGAGGAAGTTGGCGCTTGGGATGTCTCTCAGGAGGTTTATCCTCAACTGGATCCTCTTTGTCATCGTTGTTAGTTTTTCCCGGCATGTCCACCATGTATACGTCGTAGGAAGAAGTGGCAGTCCGTCGTCTAGTGAATGGCGGGTTTTGGCCTTGCTCCTTGTCGTCATCATCGTTCGTACTGGCGATGTCTTCGGAGCCATAGTCATGCATGTCGGTTAAATCCTCGACTGTGGCTATGAAGTGGGTGGTAGGTGGGAAGCAAAATTCCCCATCATCAGCCTCTGGTTCGAACCGTACATAGTTTGGTTGTGAGTCCCCCGCCAAGGACAAGTTCTTTAATGAGTTCAACACATCGCCCAAGGACGAGTGCTGGAAGATGTCTACGGCGCTGAACTCAAAGATCGATAAACGATCAAGTTCGGCATCCGCGGACTCGCATGGTTCGGAACTTATACCCAGAAAAGAGTTCAAAGTTCCGGTGACATGAGTATTGTGTGAGATTAAGTCCATGTGCGGCTCCAACGCCGGGGAGTCTGTGGCCTCCGTGGTGGGGTTGAACCTCCGATCCTTGGATGCCATAGCATGCTCTAGATCTAATGCCGTAGTGGTCACAGGAGCTATCTCCTAGATGTGGTCTGATGACAAATTTAGGTCATGTTCGTCAAGGTGACCGGGAGCGGTCACCGCGGTCTCGAATCTGGCGAAGATCAAATCTCCACGGATGTCAGCGACGTAGTTCAAACTCCCAAATCTAGCCTGATGGCCATGGGTGTAGCTATCGATCTTCTCCAGGTGGCCAAATGAGTTGGCCCGCAGTGTGAAGCCGCCGAACATGAAGATCTATCCAGGGAGGAAGGTTTCTCCTTGGACAGCGTCACTATCGATGATTGAAGGGGCCATCGAACCTTTCCTCGACGGCGCAGTGGAACTCTCAATGAAAGCACCAATGCCGGTGTCAAAACCGGCGGATCTCGAGTACGGGGGTCCCGAATTGTGCGTCTAAGGTCTATGGTAACAGGAGACAGGGGACACGATGTTTACCCAGGTTCGGGCCCTCTCGATGGAGGTAATACCCTACGTCTTGCTTGATTGATATTGATGAATACGAGTATTACAAGAGTTGATCTACCTCGAGATCGTAATGGCTAAACCCTAGAGCTCTAGCTTGTATGGCTATGGTAATGAATATCTCTCCCTCCGGACTAAGTCCTCCGGTTTATATAAGCACCGGGAGGATCTGGGGTTACACAAGGTCAGTTACAAAGAAAGGAATCTACATATCCGGTCGCCAAGCTTGCCTTCAACGCCAAGGAGAGCCCCATCCGGACACGGGTATAGTCTTCGGCCTTCGTATCTTTATAGTCCATTAGTCCGGCCCATGGCTAACAGGCCAGACATCCAAGGACCCCTTAGTCCAGGACTCCCTCACCACTCCCGGTGATGACTATAGTTTGAGGAGTTCATGTATTCACTAAGTTTTAATGCTTTGTTCTGGTACTCTATTAAAAGGAGGCCTTAATATCCCTTAGTTTCCAATAGGACCCCGCTGCCACGGGAGGGTAGGACAAAAGATGTCATGCAAGTTCTTTTCCATAAGCACGTATGACTATATTTGAAATACATGCCTACATTATATTGATGAACTGGAGCTAGTTCTGTGTCACCCTATGTTATAACTGTTGCATGAGGAATCGCATCCAACATAATTATCCATCACTGATCCAATGCCTACGACCTTTTCACATATTGATCTTTGCTTAGTTACTTTTTCGTTGCCACTGTTACAATTACTACAAAACAAATACTGTTACTTTTGCCACCTTTACCGTTACTTCCATATTACTTTGCTACTAAATACTTTGCTGCAGATATTAAGTCTTTCAGGTGCAGTTGAATTGACAACTCAACTGTTAATACTTGAGAATATTTTTTGGCTTCCCTTGTGTCGAATCAATAAATTTGGGTTGAATACTCTACCCTCGAAAACTGTTGTGATCCCCTATACTTGTGGGTTATCAAGACTATTTTCTGGTTCCGTTGCTGGGGAGCATAGCTCTATTCTTTGAGTCACTTGGGATTTATATCTGTTGATCACTATGAGGAACTTGAAAGATGAAAGAACCAAGATTTTCCCTCAACTACGAGGGGAGGTAAGGAACTGCAATCTAGCTCTACACTTGATTCACCTTCTATTTTGAGTAAACTTGTGACACCTACTCCTGCTATTCATCCTGATATGTCGCATGTTATTGTGATGCCACTTCTGCTATGCATGATACTGAAGGAAATATGCCCTAGAGGCAATAATAAAGTTATTATTTATTTCCTTATATCATGATAAATGTTTATTATTCATGCTAGAATTGTATTAACCGGAAACATAATACATGTGTGAATACATAGACAAACAGAGTGTCACTAGTATGCCTCTACTTGACTAGCTCGTTAATCAAAGATGGTTATGTTTCCTAACCATGGAAAAAGAGTTGTTATTTGATTAACGGGATCACATCATTAGGTGAATGATCTGATTGACATGACCCATTCCATTAGCTTAGCACCCGATCGTTTAGTATGTTGCTATTGCTTTCTTCATGACTTATACATGTTCCTATGACTATGAGATTATGCAACTCCCGTTTGCCGGAGGAACACTTTGTGTGCTACCAAACGTCACAACGTAACTGGGTAATTATAAAAGTGCTCTACAGGTGTCTCCAAAGGTACATGTTGGGTTGGCGTATTTCGAGATTAGGATTTGTCACTCAGATTGGCGGAGAGGTATCTCTGGGCCCTCTCGGTAATGCACATCACATAAGCCTTGCAAGCATTGCAACTAATGAATTAGTTGTGAGATGATGTATTATGGAACAAGTAAAGAGACTTGCCGGTAACGAGATTGAACTAGGTATGAGATACCGACGATCGAATCTCGGGCAAGTAACATAGCGATGACAAAGGGAACAACGTATGTTGTTATGCGGTCTGACCGATAAAAGATCTTCGTAGAATATGTAGGAGCCAATGTGAGCATCCAGGTTCTGCTATTGGTTATTGGCCAGAGACGTGTCTCGGTCATGTCTACATTGTTCTCGAACCCGTAGGGTCCGCACGCTTAAGGTTTCGATAACAGTTATATTATGAGTTTATGCATTTTGATGTAGCGAAGTTTGTTTGGAGTCCCAGATGTGATCACGGACATGACGAGGAGTCTCGAAATGGTCGAGACATAAAGATTGATGTATTGGAAGCCTATATTTGGATATCGGAAGTGTTCCGGGTGAAATCGGGATTTTATCGGAGTACCGGGAGGTTACCGGAACCCCCCGGGAGGTATATGGGCCTTAGTGGGCTTTAGTGGAAGAGAGGAGAGGTGGCCAGGGCTGGGCCGCGCGCCCCTCCCCCTAGTCCGAATAGGACAAGGAGAGGGGGGCGGCGCCCCCCCATTCCTTCTTTCTCTCCTCTTTCCCCCTCCCGAATCCTATTCCAACTAGGAAAGGGGGGGAATCCTACTCCCGGTGGGAGTAGGACTCCTCCTGGCGTGCCTTCCTCCTAGCTGGCCGCACCCCCCTTGATCCTTTATATACGGGGGCAGGGGGCACCCCTAGACACACAAGTTGATCCACGTGATCATATTCTTAGCCGTGTGCGGTGCCCCCTTCCACCATAGTCCTCGATAATATTGTAGCGGTGCTTAGGCGAAGCCCTGCGACGGTAGTACATCAAGATCGTCACCACGCCGTCGTGCTGACGGAACTCTTCCCCGACACTTTGCTGGATCGAAGTATGGGGATTGTCATCGAGCTGAACGTGTGCTAGAACTCGGAGGTGCCGTAGTTTCGGTGCTTGATCGGTCAGGCCGTGAAGACGTATGACTACATCAACCGCATTGTGCTAACGCTTCCGCTGTCGGTCTACAAGGGTACGTAGATCACACTCTCCCCTCTCGTTGCTATGCATCACCATGATCTTGCGTGTGCGTAGGAATTTTTTTGAAATTACTACGTTCCCCAACAGTGGCATCCGAGCCTAGGTTTTATGTGTTGATGTTATATGCACGAGTAGAACACAAGTGAGTTGTGGGCGATATAAGCCATACTACTTACCAGCATGTCATACTTTGGTTCGGCGGTATTGTTGGACGAAGCGGCCCGGACCGACATTACGTGTACGCTTACGCGAGACCGGTTCTCCCGACGTGCTTTGCACAAAGGTGGCTAGTGGGTGACAGTTTCTCCAACTTTAGTTGAACCGAGTGTGGCTACGCCCGGTCCTTGCGAAGGTTAAAACAGCACCAACTTGACAAACTATCGTTGTGGTTTTGATGCGTAGGTAAGATTGGTTCTTGCTTAAGCCCGTAGCAGCCACGTAAAACTTGCAACAACAAAGTAGAGGACGTCTAACTTGTTTTTGCAGGGCATGTTGTGATGTGATATGGTCAAGACATGATGCTAAATTTTATTGTATGAGATGATCATGTTTTGTATCCGAGTTATCGGCAACTGGCAGGAACCATATGGTTGTCGCTTTATTGTATGCAATGCAATCGCGCTGTAATGCTTTACTTTATCACTAAGCGGTAGCGATAGTCATGGAAGCGTAAGATTGGCGAGACGACAATGATGCTACTATGGAGATCAAGGTGTCGCCCCGGTGACGATGGTGATCACGACGGTGCTTCGAAGATGGAGATCACAAGCACAAGGTGATGATGGCCATATCATATCACTTATATTGATTGCATGTGATGTTTATCTTTTATGCATCTTATCTTTCTTTGATTGACGGTAGCATTATAAGATGATCTCTCACTAATTATCAAGAAGTGTTCTCCCTGAGTATGCACCGTTGTGAAAGTTCTTCGTGTTGAGACACCACGTGATGATCGGGTGTGATAGGCTCTACATTCAAATACAACGGGTGCAAAACAGTTGCACACGCGGAATACTCAGGTTATACTTGACGAGCCAAGCATATAGAGATATGGCCTCGGAACACGGAGACCGAAAGGTCGAGCGTGAATCATATAGTAGATATGATCAACATAGTCATGTTCACCAATGAAACTACTCCATCTCACGTGATGATCGGACATGGTTTAGTTGATTTGGATCACGTAATCACTTAGAGGATTAGAGGGATGTCTATCTAAGTGGGAGTTCTTTAAGTAATATGATTAATTGAACCTAAATTTATCATGAACTTAGTACCTGATAGTATCTTGCTTATTTATGTTTGATTGTAGATAGATGGCCCGTGTTGTTGTTCCGTTGAATTTTAATGCGTTCCTTGAGAAAGCAAAGTTGAAAGATGATGGTAGCAATTACACGGACTGGGTCCGTAACTGAGGATTATCCTCATTGCTGCACAGAAGAATTACGTCCTGGAAGCACCGCTGGGTGCCAGGCCTGCTGCTGCAGCAACACCAGATGTTATGAACGTCTGGCAGAGCAAAGCTGATGACTACTCGATAGTTCAGTGTGCCATGCTTTACGGCTTAGAATCGGGACTTCAACGATGTTTTGAGCGTCATGGAGCATATGAGATGTTCCAGGAGTTAAAGTTAATATTGAAGGAAATATGCCCTAGAGGCAATAATGAAGTTATTATTTATTTCCTTATATCATGATAAATGTTTATTATTCATGCTAGAATTGTATTAACCGGAAACATAATACATGTGTGAATACATAGACAAACAAAGTGTCACTAGTATGCCTCTACTTGACTAGCTCGTTAATCAAAGATGGTTATGTTTCCTAACCATGAACAAGGAGTTGTTATTTGATTAATGGGATCACATCATTAAGTAAATGATCTGATTGACATGACCCATTCCATTAGCTTAGCACCCGATCGTTTAGTATGTTGCTATTGCTTTCTTCATGACTTATACATGTTCCTATGACTATGAGATTATGCAACTCCCATTTGCCGGAGGAACACTTTGTGTGCTACCAAACGTCACAACGTAACTGGGTGATTATAAAGGAGCTCTATAGGTGTCTCCAAAGGTACATGTTGGGTTGGCGTATTTTGAGATTAAGATTTGTCACTCCGATTGTCGGAGAGGTATCTCTGGGCCCTCTCGGTAATGCACATCACTTAAGCCTTGCAAGCATTGCAACTAATGAGTTAGTTGCGGGATGATGTATTACAGAACGAGTAAAGAGACTAGCCGGTAACGAGATTGAACTAGGTATTGGAATACCGACGATCGAATCTCAGGCAAGTAACATACCGATGACAAAGGGAACAACGTATGTTGTTATGCGGTCTGACCGATAAAGATCTTCGTAGAATATGTAGGAGCCAATATGGGCATCCAGGTCCCGCTATTGGTTATTGACCGGAGACGTGTCTCCGTCATGTCTACATTGTTCTCGAACCCGTAGGGTCCGCACGCTTAAGGTTACGATGACAGTTATATTATGAGTTTATGCATTTTGATGTACCGAAGTTTGTTCGGAGTCTCGAAATGGTCGAGACATAAAGATTGATATATTGTAAGCCTATGTTTGGATATCGGAAGTGTTCCGGGTGAAATCGGGATTTTACCGGAGTACCGGGAGGTTACCGGAACCCCCCGGGAGCTATATGAGCCATAGTGGGCCCTAGTGGAAAAGAGAAGAGGCAGCCCAACATGGGCTGCACGCCCCTCCCCTCCCTTGGTCCAAATAGGACAAGGAGAGGGGGCCGGCCCCTCTCTCTCTTTTCCCCCCTCCGCGAATCCTATTCCAACTAGGATTGGGGGGGGGGGGATCCTACTCCCAGAGGGAGTAGGACTCTCCTGGCGCGCCTCTCCTAAGCCGGCCGCACCCCCCTTTAGCCCTTTATATACGGAGGCAGGGGCACCCCAGAGACACAAGTTGATCCACGTGATCTTATTCTTAGCCGTGTGCGGCGCCCCCAGCCACCATAGTCCTCGATAATATTGTAGTGGTGCTTAGGCGAAGCCCTGCGACAGTAGTACATCAAGATCGTCACCACGCCGTCGTGCTGACGGAACTCTTCCTGACACTTTGCTGGATCGGAGTCTGGGGATCATCATCGAGCTGAACGTGTGCTAAAACTCGGAGGTGCCGTAGTTTCGGTGCTTGATCGGTCGGGCCGTGAAGACGTACGACTACATCAACCAAACGCTTCCGTTGTCGATTTACCAAGGGTACGTAGATCACACTCTCCCCTCGTTGCTATGCATCACCATGATCTTGTCTGTGCGTAGGAATTTTTTTGAAATTACTACGTTCCCCAATAGTGGCATCCGAGCCTAGGTTTTATATGTTGATGTTATATGCACGAGTAGAACACAAGTGAGTTGTGGGCGATATAAGTCATACTGCTTACCAGCATGTCATACTTTGGTTCGGCGGTATTGTTGGACGAAGCGGCCTGGACTGACATTACGCGTACGCTTACGCGAGACCGGTTCTCCCGGCATGCTTTGCACATAGGTGGCTTGCGGGTGACAGTTTCTCCAACTTTAGTTGAATCGAGTGTGGCTACGCCCGGTCCTGGCGAAGGTCAAAACAGCACCAACTTGACAAACTATCGTTGTGGTTTTGATGCGTAGGTAAGATTAGTTCTTGCTTAAGCCCGTAGCAGCCACGTAAAACTTGCAACAACAAAGTAGAGTACGTCTAACTTGTTTTTGTAGGGCATGTTGTGATGTGATATGGTCAAGACATGATGCTGATTTTTATTGTATGAGATGATCATGTTTTGTAACCGAGTTATCGGCAACTGGCAGGAGCCATACGGTTGTTGCTTTATTGTATGCAATGCAATCGCGATGTAATGCTTTACTTTATCACTAAGCGGTAGCGATAGTCGTGGAAGCACAAGCTTGGCGAGACGACAACGATGCTACGATGGAGATCATGGTGTCACGCCGGTGACGATGGTGATCACGACGGTGTTTCAGAGATGGAGATCACAAGCACAAGATGATGGCCATATCATATCACTTATATTGATTGCATGTGATGTTTTTCTTTTATGCATCTTATCTTGCTTTGATTGCCGGTAGCATTATAAGATGATCTCTCACTAATTATCAAGAAGTGTTC
Source organism: Triticum aestivum (assembly GCF_018294505.1). Taxonomy (NCBI): domain Eukaryota; kingdom Viridiplantae; phylum Streptophyta; class Magnoliopsida; order Poales; family Poaceae; genus Triticum; species Triticum aestivum. Next base: position 483,723,792 of record NC_057806.1, read on the forward strand.
TCCCTGAGTATGCACCGTTGCGAAAGTTCTTCGTGCTAAGAAACCACGTGCTGATCGGGTGTGATAGGCTCTACGTTCAAATACAACGGGTGCAAAACAGTTGCACATGCGGAATACTCAGGTTATACTTGACGAGCCAAGCATATACAGATATGGCCTCGGAACACGGAGACCGAAAGGTCGAGCGTGAATCATATAGTAGATATGATCAACATAGTGATGTTCACCAATGAAACTACTCCATCTCACGTGATGATCGGACATGGTTTAGTTGATTTGGATCACGTAATCACTTAGAGGATTAGAGGGATGTCTATCTAAGTGGGAGTTCTTTAAGTAAATTAACTGAACTTAAATTTATCATGAAACTTAGTACCTGATAAGTATCTTGCTTGTTTATGCTTGTTTGTAGATAGATGGCTTGTGCTGTTGTTCCATTGAATTTTAATGCGTTCCTTGAGAAAGCAAAGTTGAAAATGATGGTAGCAATTACACGGACTGGGTCTGTAACTTGAGGATTATCCTCATTGCTGCATAGAAGAATTACGTCCTGGAAGCACCGCTGGGTGCCAGGCCTGCTGCTGCAACAACGCCGGATGTTATGAACGTCTGGCAGAGCAAAGCTGATGACTACTCAATAGTTCAGTGTGCCATGCTTTACGGCTTAGAATCGGGACTTCAACGACGTTTTGAACGTCATGGAGCATATGAGATGTTTCAGGAGTTGAAGTTAATATTTCAAGCAAATGCCCGGATTGAGAGATATGAAGTCTCCAATAAGTTCTATAGCTGCAAGATGGAGGAGAATAGTTCTGTCAGTGAGCATATACTCAAAATGTCTGGGTATAATAATCACTTGATTCAATTTGGAGTTAATCTTCCAGATGATTGCGTTAGTGACAGAATTCTCCAATCACTACCACCAAGCTACAAGAGCTTCGTGATGAACTATAATATGCAAGGGATGAATAAGACTATTCCCAAGCTCTTCGCAATGCTAAAAGCTGCGGAGGTAGAAATCAAGAAGGAGCATCAAGTGTTGATGGTCAACAAGACCACTAGTTTCAAGAAAAAGGGCAAAGGGAAGAAGAAGGGGAACTTCAAAAAGAACGGCAAGCAAGTTGCTACTCAAGAGAAGAAACCCAAACCTGGACCTAAGCCTGAAACTGAGTGCTTCTATTGCAAGCAGACTGGTCACTGGAAGCGGAACTGCCCCAAGTATTTGGCGGATAAGAAGGATGGCAAGGTGAACAAAGGTATATGTGATATACATGTTATTGATGTGTACCTTACTAATGCTCGCAGTAGCACCTGGGTATTTGATACTGGTTCTGTTGCTAATATTTGCAACTCGAAACAGGGACTACGGATTAAGCGAAGATTGGCTAAGGACGAGGTTAACGATGCGCGTGGGAAACGGTTCCAAAGTCGATGTGATCGCGGTCGGCACGCTACCTCTACATCTACCTTCGGGATTAATATTAGACCTAAATAATTGTTATTTGGTGCCAGCGTTGAGCATGAACATTATATCTGGATCTTGTTTGATGCGAGACGGTTATTCATTTAAATCAGAGAATAATGGTTGTTCTATTTATATGAGTAATATCTTTTATGGTCATGCACCCTTGAAGAGTGGTCTATTCTTATTGAATCTCGATAGTAGTAACACACATATTCATAATGTTGAAGCCAAAAGATGCAGAGTTGATAATGATAGTGCAACTTATTTGTGGCACTGCCGTTTAGGTCATATCGGTGTAAAGCGCATGAAGAAACTCCATACTGATGGACTTTTGGAACCACTTGATTATGAATCACTTGGTACTTGCGAACCGTGCCTCATGGGCAAGATGACCAAAACACCATTCTCCGGTACTATGGAGAGAGCAACAGATTTGTTGGAAATCATACATACAGATGTATGTGGTCCGATGAATATTGAGGCTCGTGGCGGATATCTTTTTCTCACCTTCACAGATGACTTAAGCAGATATGGGTATATCTACTTAATGAAACATAAGTCTAAAACATTTGAAAAGTTCAAAGAATTTCAGAGTGAAGTTGAAAATCATCGTAACAAGAAAATAAAGTTTCTACGATCTGATCGTGGAGGAGAATATTTGAGTTACATGTTTGGTGTACATTTGAAAAATTGTGGAATAGTTTCGCAACTCACGCCACCCGGAACACCACAGCGCAATGGTGTGTCCGAATGTCGTAATCGTACTTTACTAGATATGGTGCGATCTATGATGTCTCTTACTGATTTACCGCTATCATTTTGGGGATACGCTCTAGAGACGGCCGCATTCACCTTAAATAGGGCACCATCAAAATCCGTTGAGACGACGCCTTATGAACTGTGGTTTGGCAAGAAACCAAAGTTGTCGTTTCTAAAAGTTTGGGGCTGTGATGCTTATGTGAAAAAGCTTCAACCTGATAAGCTCGAACCCAAATCAGAGAAATGTGTCTTCATAGGATATCCAAAGGAGACTATTGGATACACCTTCTATCACAGATCCGAAGGCAAGACTTTTGTTTCTAAGTTCGGAAACTTTCTAGAGAAGGAGTTTCTCTCGAAAGAAGTGAGTGGGAGGAAAGTAGAACTTGACGAGGTAACTGTACCTGCTCCCTTATTGGAAAGTAGTGCATCACAGAAAACTGTTTCTGTGACACCTACACCAGTGAGTGAGGAAGCTAATGATGATGATCATGAAACTTCAGAACAAGATACTACTGAACCTCGTAGATCAACCAGAGTAAGATCCGCGCCAGAGTGGTACAGTAATCCTGTTCTGCAAGTCATGCTACTAGATCATGATGAACCTACGAACTCTGAAGAAGCGATGGTGAGCCCAGATTCCGCAAAGTGGCTTGAAGCCATGAAATCTGAGATGGGATCCATGTATGAGAACAAAGTATGGACTTTGGTTGACTTGCCCGATGATCGGCAAGCAATTGAGAATAAATGGATCTTCAAGAAGAAGACTGACGCTGACGGTAATATTACTGTCTACAAAGCTCGACTTGTCGCAAAAGGTTTTCGGCAAGTTCAAGGGATTGACTACGATGAGACCTTCTCACCCGTAGCGATGCTTAAGTCTGTCCGAATCATGTTAGCAATTGCTGCATTTTATGATTATGAAATTTGGCAGATGGATGTCAAAACTGCATTCCTGAATGGATTTCTGGAAGAAGAGTTGTATATGATGCAACCAAAAGGTTTTGTCGATCCAAAGGGAGCTAACAAAGTGTGCAAGCTCCAGCGATCCATTTATGGACTGGTGCAAGCCTCTCGGAGTTGGAATAAACATTTTGATAGTGTGATCAAAGCATTTGGTTTTATACAGACTTTTGGAGAAGTCTGTATTTACAAGAAAGTGAGTGGGAGCTCTATAGCATTTCTGATATTATATGTAGATGACATATTACTAATTGGAAATGATATAGAATTTTTGGATAGCATAAAGAGATACTTGAATAAGAGTTTTTCAACGAAAGACCTCGATGAAGCTGCTTACATATTAGGCATTAAGATCTATAGATATAGATCAAGACGCTTAATTGGACTTTCACAAAGCACATACCTTGACAAAGTTTTGAAGAAGTTCAAAATGGATCAGGCAAAGAAAGGGTTCTTGCCTGTGTTACAAGGTGTGAAGTTGAGTAAGACTCAATGCCCGACCACTTCAGAAGATAGAGAGAATATGAAAGATGTTCCCTATGCTTCAGCCATAGGCTCTATCATGTATGCAATGCTGTGTACCAGACCTGATGTGTGCCTTGCTATAAGTCTAGCAGGGAGGTACCAAAGTAATCCAGGAGTGGATCACTGGACAGCGGTCAAAAACATCCTGAAGTACCTGAAAAGGACTAAGGATATGTTTCTCGTATATGGAGGTGACAAAGAGCTCATCGTAAAAAGTTACGTTGATGCAAGCTTTGACACTGATCCGGACGATTCTAAATCGCAAACCGGATACGTGTTTACATTAAACGGTGGAGCTGTCAGTTGGTGCAGTTCTAAACAAAGCATCGTGGCGGGATCTACATGTGAAGCGGAGTACATAGCTGCTTCGGAAGCAGCAAATGAAGGATTCTGGATGAAGGAGTTCATATCCGATCTAGGTGTCATACCTAGTGCATCGGGTCCAATGAAAATCTTTTGTGACAATACTGGTGCAATTTCCTTGGCAAAGGAATCCAGATTTCACAAGAGAACCAAGCACATCAAGAGACGCTTCAATTCCATCCGGGATCTAGTCTAGGTGGGAGACATAGAGATTTGCAAGATACATACGGATCTGAATGTTGCAGACCCATTGACTAAGCCTCTTCCACGAGCAAAACATGATCAGCACCAAGGCTCCATGGGTGTTAGAATCATTACTGTGTAATCTAGATTATTGACTCTAGTGCAAGTGGGAGACTGAAGGAAATATGCCCTAGAGGCAATAATAAAGTTATTATTTATTTCCTTATATCATGATAAATGTTTATTATTCATGCTAGAATTGTATTAACCGGAAACATAATACATGTGTGAATACATAAACAAACAAAGTGTCACTAGTATGCCTCTACTTGACTAGCTCGTTAATCAAAGATGGTTATGTTTCCTAACCATGAACAAGGAGTTGTTATTTGATTAATGGGATCACATCATTAAGTAAATGATCTGATTGACATGACCCATTCCATTAGCTTAGCACCCGATCGTTTAGTATGTTGCTATTGCTTTCTTCATGACTTATACATGTTCCTATGACTATGAGATTATGCAACTCCCGTTTGCCGGAGGAACACTTTGTGTGCTACCAAACGTCACAACGTAACTGGGTGATTCTAAAGGAGCTCTACAGGTGTCTCCAAAGGTACATGTTGGGTTGGCGTATTTCGAGATTAGGATTTGTCACTCCGATTGTCGGAGAGGTATCTCTGGGCCCTCTCGGTAATGCACATCACTTAAGCCTTGCAAGCATTGCAACTAATGAGTTAGTTGCGGGATGATGTATTACAGAATGAGTAAAGAGACTAGCCGGTAACGAGATTGAACTAGGTATTGGAATACCGACGATCGAATCTCGGGCAAGTAACATACCGATGACAAAGGGAACAATGTATGTTGTTATGCGGTCTGACCGATAAAGATCCTCGTAGAATATGTAGGAGCCAATATGGGCATCCAGGTCCCGCTATTGGTTATTGACCGGAGACGTGTCTCGGTCATGTCTACATTGTTCTCGAACCCGTAGGGTCCGCACGCTTAAGGTTACGATGACAGTTATATTATGAGTTTATGCATTTTGATGTACCGAAGTTTTTTTGGAGTCTCGGATGTGATCATGGACATGACGAGGAGTCTCGAAATGGTCGAGACATAAAGATTGATATATTGGAAGCCTATGTTTGGATATCGGAAGTATTTCGGGTGAAATCGGGATTTTACCGGAGTACCGGGAGGTTACCGGAACCCCCTGGGAGCTATATGGGCCATAGTGCGCTTTAGTGGAAGAGAGGAGAGGTGGCCAGGGCTGGGCCGCGCGCCCCTCCCCCCTAGTCCGAATAGGACAAGGAGAGGGGGGCGGCGCCCCCCCCCTTCCTTCTCTCTCTCCTCTTTCCCCCTCCCGAATCCTATTCCAACTAGGAAAGGGGGGAATCCTACTCCCGGTGGGAGTAGGACTCCTCCTGGCGCGCCCTCCTCCTGGCCGGCCGCACCCCCCCCCTTGATCCTTTATATACGGGGGCAGGGGGCACCCCTAGACACACAAGTTGATCCACGTGATCATATTCTTAGCCGTGTGCGGTGCCCCCTTCCACCATAGTCCTCGATAATATTGTAGCGGTGCTTAGGCGAAGCCCTGCGACGGTAGTACATCAAGATCATCACCACGCCATCGTGCTGACGGAACTCTTCCCCGACACTTTGCTGGATCGGAGTTCGGGGATCGTCATCAAGCTGAACGTGTGCTCGAACTCGGAGGTGCCGTCGTTTCGGTGCTTGATCGGTCGGGCCGTGAAGACGTACGACTACATCAACCGCGTTGTGCTAACGCTTCCGCTGTAGGTCTATAAGGGTACGTAGATCACACTCTCCCCTCTCGTTGCTATGCATCACCATGATCTTGCGTGTGCGTAGGAAATTTTTTGAAATTACTACGTTCCCCAATAGATACTTATGATGAAACTACTTCTATGCTTGATAATACTGTGCCATTAGGTGAATTTATTGATGAACAACTTGCTAGGGTTAGAGAGAATGAAATTATTGAAACTGATAATATTGATGAAAGTGATGATGATGATTCTCCCCCTAGATATGAATTGCCTGATGTACTTGAGGGTTATATTCTGGATGAAGAAACTGCTAGAGATCTTTTATCTTGCAAAGATAGATATGATCTTAAGAAATTGTTAGCTAAGCTGAAAGAAAAATCTTTGAATGCTAGAATGAAATATGACCCTGCTTTTCCTACTTCACCTATCTGTATTTACGATAAGGTTTATGATTTCTCTATCGATCCTGAGTTAATTACTTTGGTTGAATCTGATCCTTTTTACGGCTATGAATCTGAAACTGTTGTGGCACATCTTACTAAATTGAATGATATAGCCACCCTATTCACTAATGAGGAAAAAATTTGTTACTACTATATCCTTAAGTTATTTATGTTCTCATTAAAGGGTGATGCTAAAATATGGTTTAATTCTCTTCATCCTGGTTGTGTGCGTAGTCCACAGGATATGATTTATTACTTCTCTACTACATATTTCCCCGCTCATCAGAAACAAGCTGCCTTAAGGGAAATATATAATTTTGTGCAAATTGAAGAAGAGAGTCTCCCACAAGCTTGGGGGAGGCTTCTCCGATTACATAATGCTTTGCCTGATCATCCTCTCAAGAAAAATGAAATACTTGACATCTTTTATAATGGACTAACCGATGCTTCCAGAGACCACCTGGATAGTTGTGCTGGTTGTGTTTTCAGGGAAAGAACTCTTGATCAAGCTGAATTGCTATTGAATAATATGTTGAGTGATGATAATGATTGGACACTTCCTAAACCAACTCCGAAGAAAAGGGGTATTATATTTCTCAGTCCTGAAGATATGCAAGAGGCAAAGAACCCTATGAAAGAAAAGGGTATTAAAGCTGAAGATGTTAAGAATTTACCACATATTGAAGAAATACATGGTCTTGATAACCCGACACAGGTAGTAAAGGTAAATTCTCTCTATAGATTTCATGAAGGTGATATTCCTCGTAATAAGTTTGCTAGCCAATGATTGGATGAGTTTGATAATTTTATTGTTAAACAAGAAAACTTCAATGCTTATGTTGGTAGAGAATTGAAACGTAATGCTTATATGATTGAACACTTGAGTGATTATATGTCTAGAGTTAAAGGTGAACTTAAACTTATTAGTAAACATGCTTCTATGGTTACCACTCAAGTAGAACAAGTGCTTAAAGCTCAGAATGATTTGCTCAATGAATTAAATAATAAGAAAGATGTTAATGCTATTAGAGTTGTGACTAGAGGGGGTAAAATGACTCAGGAACCTTTATATCCTGACGGACACCCTAAGAGAGTTGAGCAAGATTCTCATAGAACCAATGTTGATGCACCTAGTTCTTCTAAGAAGAAGAAAAAGAAAAATGATAGGACTTTGCATGCTTCTAGTGAACCTGTTGTTGACACACCGGAGAATCCCAATGATATTTCTATTTTTATGCTGAAACACAATCTGTTAATGAACATGAACCTAGTGATAATTTTGATGATGATATTCATGTTGATGCTCAACCTAGCAATAACAATGATGTAGAGATTCAACCGGATGTTTATCTGGATAACCCACAATCAAAAAATCAATGTTATGATAATAGAGACTTTTTTGCTGGGAAGTATGGTAAAGGAAGAGAACCATGGGTTCAGAAACCCAAGCCTTTTCCTCCTAAACCATCCAAGAAAAAGGATGATGAGGATTTTGAGCGCTTTGCTTAGACCTATATTTTTTGCGTATGCGTTTGACTGATATGCTTAAAATGAATCCTTATGGTAAGTATATGAAAGATATTGTTACAAATAGAAGAAAGATACCGGAAGCTGAAATTTCCACCATGCTTGATAATTATACTTTTAAGGGTGGAATACCAAAGAAAGTAGGAGATCCCGGAGTACCAACTATACCATGCTCCATTAAAAGAAACTATGTTAAAACTGATTTATGTGATCTTGGAGCCGGTGTTAGTGTTATGCCTCTCTCTTTATATCGTAGACTTGATTTGAATAAGTTGACACCTACTGAAATATCTTTGCAAATGGCTGATAAATCAACTGCTATACCTTTTGGTATTTGTGAGGATGTGCCTGTTGTGGTTGCAAACGTTACTATTTTAACGGACTTTGTTATTCTTGATATTCCCGAGGACGATAGTATGTCTATTATTCTTGGTAGAACCTTTCTGAATACTGCAGGGGCTGTTATTGATTGCAACAAAGGGAATGTCACTTTTCATGTTAATGGTAATGAGCATACGGTACACTTTCCGAGGAAACAACCTCAAGTCCACAGTAACAATTCTATTGGAAAAATTCCAACAATTACTATTGGAGGTTTTGAATTCCCTTTTCCTACTGCCAAGAAGAAATATGATATTCTTATTGTTGGGGACGTGCATATCCCCGTTGAGGTAACTTAGTGTTATTCGAAAATTCTCCGATTTCATGCGATTCGGAAAGAGTTTGTTAACAAGACTTGATCAACCTTGTTAGTGGATTCCTTTTTATGAGCATGAGATGGATGAAGTTAGAAAACACAACTCTCTGTACCCTCCTTTTCCTTTCTGTTATTTAGATTAAATAAAGCAAAAAAGTATTTTCTGTCTGTTTTCTAAATTATCCTTGCAATAAAAAATACCTCAAAAATAAAAGTACTCGAAATGCCCTGAAAATTTTAGATGATTTTTTGTAGAATATTTAAGAATTATTGGCACTGAGAACACACCTGGGGGCCACACCATCTGGCCACGAGGGTCCAGGACGCGCCCACCCCGCTAGGGCGTGCCCCCTGCCTCGTGGACCCCACGTGGCCCCCTCCACTTATTCCTGCACCCACACACTTCGTCTTCCTCCAAAAAAAATCCTCCCACAGCTCAAACCCGAGTTCTAGCTCATCTTGCTGCCATTTTCAATCTCCTTGCTCAAAGCTCCATTCACAAAACTGTTTTGGGGGATTGTTCTTCGGTATGTGACTCCTCCATTGGTCCAATTAGTTTTTTGTTCTAGTGCTTTATTTATTGCAAATTTTTGTTGCTTAGGTTTACCTTGTTCTTGAGCTTGCATGTCAAATTTATGTGGTCAAAAGTAGTTTTAATGCATGATATGGCCTCTAGGCACTTGCGGGAGTAGTTGTTATCGATCTTGTTAAGTTTGGTTCTATAACATCCCAAATTTTCAATTTGGAATGTTATACATTAGATCATCATTGCATAGCATATTTTATTGCATTTGGTTGATCCTAGAAATTCTACGCAACTCAAGGACCCTCGGAGAGAGTTGGGGATTTCGTTATTTTCATATTTGAGTCTTCTCAAATTTTGAAAATAGGATCATTTGATTTTATTTATTTTATCTTCAGTTATTTCTATTGCAAAAATATGAGAGAGGGGATAAAATGGCTTTCCCAAAATAAAGAAATATTGAGGATTTAATAAAAAATCAAATAAGATTTTATTTTGGTTTTATTTGCTATTTTATTTGAATTTAAGAAAAATTGCACGTTTTCAAAAATTGCATTTAGAGCCAAAAAATGTTCATCCTGTTCTAAATATTTTATTTAAATGGAGAAAATTTGTTTTGGCATTTTTAGATTTTTATTTATTTTTCTAGAATTTTTTTAGTTGCAGAGAAATTGTTTTAAAAAAAGAGATCCCGCGCCCGACTGGGCCAAGGGCCCAGCCGAGCGGGCCGGCCCAGCCAGCCGCCGCCTCCTCTCGCCTGGTCGGGACGAAGTCCCGACCAGCGCTGCCACCGCCCGAGTCCAGGGAGGACTCCGCCTCCCGAGGCCGATCCCTCCCCCAAGTCGCCTCCCCCGCCCCTTTATAACGCCCCCCCCCCGGAACCCCACACCACTGTTGTCGCTGCCGCACGCCGTCGCGCCGCCTACCGCCGCCGCACGCCGCCCCGCCGCCTCGCGCCACCCGCCGCCCTGCCGAAGCCTCGCCGGAGCGCCGCCACCGAGGTAGCCACCGGCCGGTTTTTGAGAAAAAACCATTTCGGTTTTTTTGAAAACCCTAGTTTTCTTTTTTTTAAATAGATCGGTTTTTCTCTGGTTTATTTATTTAGCGAGCGTTTGCTCGTCCATTCGTTTTAACGAATGCGTTTTTCGTTTAGTTCCTGTTAACGAACGTTCGTTCGTTAACCTGTTCGTCGTTTTTCTTTTCTCGGATTAAATCCGCAGTTTTTCTGATCGCGATTTCTGATCCGATGTTCGTTTTAGTTTAACTTTTCGCTCATTTATCGGAATCAGGCGATTCGAGCGCCTGGAGTTTCGTCTCGAAACCCTCTTTCCGTTTAACCAACTCAAACAAGTTTTTGCCACTGTAAGAATTGCCCTAGATCCAGAATAGTAAACGAAGCTTGTTTCTTCTGCCGTTTGTCCTTCGTTGCTTCACTCATTTTGGTTCTTTTTGCCAACCGGAGTTCTTAAGTTGAACTTTCTAGTTAGATCTCTTATCTGAGTTTTTCCTGTGCATTAGTTGAGTACTTATTGTATGCTTGTTTGTTTGCGATAGAGTACCCGGAGTGCGCCGCTTGCTACTTCGAATCGCTAGGTTTTGCGGATCATCAGTAAGGCAAGTAACACTTTGATCATACTTCCAATTACCCAGTTTTATTGCATTAGATCAATCCTCACACATTGCATGTTTAGGATCTAATTAAATTGTGGGTTGGGAAGTAGTTGAGGTAGAACCTATTACCTGTTTATTATCATACCTTTGGGAGTTACTTCTACGTTTGCTTATTATGCCATGCTATGCCAGTAGACGTGGATTGGGTGAGTGAAATCCATGACATATGTGAGATTGTTAAATTAATGGTTTATCTAAGGTGGCAACTTAAATACACATCTGGGTGGATTGAGGCACCTGGGTATTCCAGCGATTGCCTGTTTATCTTTTGGACCGCCACCCAGGCTCAAAGGGATCATGAGATTATTCATGCTAGAAACTTCCGTGTGCAGCCACAAGCTACTATGGGCTCTAGCATAGTTGACTAAGTTGTGCGAACTCTTAGAGTGGTAGACTAGCAGATGTAGGGGAAAGTAGGTGTAACGGTCTACCCGATCGTAAGGTGCTAGCGCTTCTGAAAGACTATGTCTCGGTCATCCGTTTCTCAAACACCGTGTAGTGCGAGAAATCAAACGGAGGCGATCGAGTCTTGTGGGGAAAAGTGCGCAAACCTCTGCAGAGTGTATAAACTAATCATGGTTAGCCGTGTCCCCGGTTATGGACATCTTGAGTATCTAGTACCTAGATTATCATGTGAATCTCATCATGTTACTCTAAAATAAATTTTGATGAGTTTTGTTTAAAGATGAACTCCGCCTATGTTGTCTCAACATAGCCGGTCCCAAGCCTGGGTAAAGGAGGAGGGTTATGATAGGCTTGGCGAGCCAACGTAAAAACTCAGCCACTCTTATGGAGATGAAACCCAAAAGATTTTCGTTGGGGCGTAACCCTCTTAGCGACGCGCCACATCGGAACCCGGGTGTGGTGGAAAGTGGGCAAGGGCCGGGCCGTCACCCCCCAAGTGGCGCGCCATATCTTGATCCGGATACAGTGGCAAGTGAGCGAGGATCGTGTCGTCGCATCCTTAGTTGCGCGCTACATCGGCGCCCGGGTGTAGTGGAAAATGAGCAAGGGTCTTCGCATTTGACTCGACGGGTGCGAAGGGTAAGGAAGCTAGCCGAGCCTAGGAGGATTCGCTTAGGTAGCTGGAACGTAGGGTCTCTGACAGGGAAGCTTCGGGAGCTAGTTGATGCAGCGGTGAGGAGAGGTGTTGATATCCTTTGCGTCCAAGAAACCAAATGGAGAGGACAGAAGGCGAAGGAGATGGAGGATACCGGCTTCAAGTTGTGGTACACGGGGACGGCTGCAAACAGAAATGGCGTAGGCATCTTGATCAACAAGAGCCTCAAGTATGGAGTGGTAGACGTCAAGAGACGTGGGGACCGGATTATCTGGGTCAAGCTGGTAGTTGAGGAATTGGTTCGCAATGTTATCAGCGCATATGCCCCGCAAGTAGGCCACAATGAGAACACCAAGAGGGAGTTCTGGGAAGGCCTGGAAGACATGGTTAGGAGTGTACCGATTGGTGAGAAGCTCTTCATAGGAGGAGACCTCAATGGCCACGTGGGTACATCTAACACGGGTTTTGAAGGGGCGCATCGGGGCTTTGGCCATGGCATCAGGAATCAAGAAGGAGAAGATGTCTTAAGCTTTTCTCTAGCATATAACATGATTGTAGCTAACACCCTCTTTAGAAAGAGAGAATCACATCTGGTGACTTTTAGTAGTGGCCAACACTCTAGCCAGATCGATTTCATCCTCTCGAGAAGAGAAGATAGGCGTGCGTGCCTAGACTGTAAGGTGATACCTGGAGAGAGTGTTGTACCCCAGCATAAGATGGTGGTTGCTGACTTCCGCTTTCGGATTCATGTCCAGCGGGATAAGCGTGCCCAAGTCGCTAGAACGAAGTGGTGGAAGCTCAATGGGGAGGTAGCTCAGGTGTTCAAGGAGAGGGTCATTAAGGAGGGCCCTTGGGAGGAAGGAGGGGATGCGGACAATGTGTGGATGAAGATGGCGACTTGCATTCTTAAGGTGGCCTCAGAGGAGTTTGGAGTGTCCAGGGGAAGGAGAAGCGAAGATAAGGATACCTGGTGGTGGAATGATGACGTCCAGAAGGCGATTAAAGAGAAGAAAGATTGCTTCAGACGCCTATACCTGGATAGGGGTGCAGACAACATAGAGAAGTACAAGATGGCGAAGAAGGCCGCAAAGCGAGCTGTTGGTGAAGCAAGGGGTCAGGCATATGAGGACCTCTACCAACGGTTAGGCACGAAGGAAGGTGAAAGGGACATCTATAAGATGGCCAAGATCCAAGAGAGGAAGACGAGGGACATTGGCCAAGTCAAATGCATCAAGGACGGAGCAGGCCAACTCTTGGTGAAGGACGAGGAGATTAAGCATAGATGGCGGGAGTACTTCGACAAGATGTTCAATGGGGAGAATGAGAGTTCTACCATTGAACTAGACGACTCCTTTGATGAGACCAGCATGCGTTTTGTGCGGCGAATCCAGGAGTCTGAGGTGAAGGAGGCTTTAAAAAGGATGAAAGGAGGCAAGGCGATGGGCCCTGATTGTATCCCCATTGAGGTGTGGAAAGGTCTTGGGGACATAGCAATAGTATGGCTAACCAAGCTTTTAAACCTCATTTTTTGGGCAAACAAGATGCCAGAAGAATGGAGACGGAGTATATTAGTACCAATCTTCAAGAACAAGGGGGATGTTTAGAGTTGTACTAATTACCGTGGAATTAAGCTGATGAGCCATACAATGAAGCTATGGGAGAGAGTCATTGAGCACCGCCTAAGAAGAATGACAAGCGTGACCAAAAATCAGTTTGGTTTCATGCCTGGGAGGTCGACCATGGAAGCCATTTTCTTGGTACGACAACTTATGGAGAGATATATGGAGCAAAAGAAGGACTTGCATATGGTGTTTATTGACTTGGAGAAGGCCTATGATAAGATACCGCGGAATGTCATGTGGTGGGCCTTGGAGAAACACAAAGTCCCAGCAAAGTACATTACCCTCATCAAGGACATGTACAATAATGTTGTGACAAGTGTTCGAACAAGTGATGTCGACACCGATGACTTCCCGATTAAGATAGGACTGCATCAGGGGTCAGCTTTGAGCCCTTATCTTTTTGCATTGGTGATGGATGAGGTCACAAGGGATATACAAGGAGATATCCCATGGTGTATGCTCTTTGCGGATGATGTGGTGCTAGTTGACGATAGTCGGACGGGGGTAAATAGGAAGTTAGAGTTATGGAGACAAACCTTGGAATCGAAAGGGTTTAGGCTTAGTAGAACTAAAACCGAGTACATGATGTGCGGTTTCAGTACTACTAGGTGTGAGGAGGAGGAGGTTAGCCTTGATGGCCAGGTGGTACCTCGGAAGGACACCTTTCGGTATTTGGGGTCAATGTTGCAGGAGGATGGGGGTATTGATGAAGATGTGAACCATCGAATCAAAGCCGGATGGATGAAGTGGCGCCAAGCTTCTGGCATTCTCTGTGACAAGAGACTGCCACAAAAGCTAAAAGGCAAGTTCTACAGGACGGCGGTTCGACCCGCAATGTTGTATGGCGCGGAGTGTTGGCCGACTAAAAGGCGACATGTTCAACAGTTAGGTGTGGCGGAGATGCGTATGTTGAGATGGATGTGTGGCCACACGAGGAAGGATCGAGTCCGGAATGATGATATACGAGATAGAGTTGGGGTAGCACCAATTGAGGAGAAGCTTGTCCAACATCGTCTGAGATGGTTTGGGCATATTCAGCGCAGGCCTCCAGAAGCTCCAGTGTATAGCGGACGGCTAAAGCGTGCGGAGAATGTCAAGAGAGGGCGGGGTAGACCGAATTTGACATGGGAGGAGTCCGTTAAGAGAGACCTGAAGGATTGGAGTATCACCAAAGAGCTAGCTATGGACAGGGGTGCGTGGAAGCTTGCTATCCATGTGCCCGAGCCATGAGTTGGTTGCGAGATCTTATGGGTTTCACCTCTAGCCTACCCCAACTTGTTTGGGACTAAAGGCTTTGTTGTTGTTGTTGTTGTTGTTGTTGTTGTTGTTGTTGTTGTTGTTGTTGTTGTTGTTGTTTAAAGATGATGTTTAATTGGGATTGAGAATGCTGTCAACCATTCTCAATGTTTAACAACTACCATGATAGTTAAATAAAATCTATTCCTTTGTAGTAGGAAAAAATTGGCATTATGCAAAAACTGTAACCATAGAGCTTTCCACCAGCCAAATATGCATATAGTATAGCCTATTTCATTCCATTACTCTCTATGTGTTACTTTGCCAGCATATTCCATGTGCTGACCCATTTCGGGCTGGAACGTTAATGTTGCAGACTTTTCAGACAACGATTAAGGTGCCTTTAGGCCGTGGTTCTATACTCAGTGATGCCGTTGGAGTTGATGGACTCACTTATCTTCCAAGCCTTCCGCTGTTATCATTATTAGATGGCCTTAAGACATATTTATTGTAATAAGTTCTCTTTTGAGACTCTCGATGTAATAAGTGTGTGATTGCTACTCTGTTATAAATCCTTCAAGTACTGTGTGGTGTCAGCATTACTGATCCAGGGATGACACCTGAGCACAGAGATTGGACCATTTGAGGTCTGGTCGCTACAAGATGGTATCAGAGCACAAGCTGACTGTAGGACATGACCACTAAGCTAAAGACCTAGATCACTACTCACTCTCTTCTCATTCTGACCTCTCATATTTTATACTCTTTTAGGATGGTGGATGCAAGGAACAAGTTCACGCAACCGGATGAAGATACACCCTTTGGACGTCACTTGAAGGAAGTCACTAGATACCTGAACATAGGAGTACCAAGCTTCACCGGGACCTACAACGCCACTCTACCTGAAGAAGAGTGCTGGATGATTCAAGTTTTTCAAGTTCCAGGAAGGATGTTCATGCCAATCACTGAGCCCATAGATTTTTCCTTTGATGCACCAACTTGGAATCTAGGAAAGAGCATGGCAGCTCACATCGCCATGGGATGCATTGGAGAAGTTTACCGCAATGATCTCAAGGATACTATCTACCAGATTTGTGGGCGCCGAGATGAGCACTGGGAGATGATCAGCACCAGGAAGGATAGATCAGTTGCAGCTCTTATCCAGGAGATAAACCAGCACATTCGACGTTAGGAGAACCAGATGTGTGCCGACATGATAGATCTGAAGAAGGCGAGGACAAGAATCAAGGAACTGGAGGAAGATCTCAATGCTACATGTGAAGATTATGAAGAGGAAATCGAAGTATTAGTGGAGAAGAATGACAATCTGATCAAGAAGATTGGAATGTTTATGGGAGGCCCTACACCAGTAGAAGAAGATGAAGAACCCAATGAGATTCGCCCAGAAGACTACATCATCATCGACGACACCGACTCGGATCCAGATGATAGCGATGATGACTATGTTGATGAAGCTGGAGCAGATATCATGGAGTCTGCAACCGAAGAATATTTTTAGTAGACCACCACAACAGTAGTAGTAGTCCACCATGTAAATATAGTAGTCCGATCACTTTTGCAATAGTTAGATCGATTGTATGCCCTTGTTTGATTGATTGAATGAAGTGAATTGTTTGTTTTTGCCTCATGTGCATATGGGTAGTGTTTTCCTCTTTAGACCCCCTCTATTCTTAAATATCATCTTTTCTAAACCCTCATATGCCTCCAAGACGTGACCCCGGATTTACCTTCCCACCGGAGCTCACCCAGTTTGTCGGCGTTCTGGGAACGGGAGTCCCCAGACTTGCCTGCCTGCGGCCTGCAGCGTGGCTCAAAGGGGGGCCCAGCACGGCCCATCTTCACCAACACAGACCCAAGACCCTCGCGAGGGGCCAAGCCTCGCGGGGAGGACGACGCGGAGCTTCCTCAGGCACGGCCTCATCAGGCTGGCTCATGAGGAGGCAGAGAGATCAAGGCGTGGTACCTCACGAGGTGCCCATGACGCAAGCCATGACGACCAAGGGCGCCAGGCGGGTGCCAGCCCGCGTAGTGTCCTCCTTTCCTCTTTGGTGCAAAGGGGGAAAGCGCAGCCGCGGGGTACCGAGGCATCAGGCAAAGGTTGCCATTTCGGTGCAACAAGACCAAGACCAGGAGGACTGCAAGACGGAGGTCATCATGGAACCCAAGACAACGTCACCGCTAGAGCTTTGTGCAGGCGAAGACTACTTTCGTCAGGATAGCTGGTACAAGTTATCCCCCTTCAAATTAGCCCGCCACTGTTGGCTCCCTTCCCGCTTGATATTTGGGAAGAGGACCAGGGCCTCTATAAATAGGACTAGCCACCATAGTAGGAGGGGGGATCGAAATCCGAGAGAGAGAGAGAAGGGTGACTGAACTCCTCCCAGCAGTTCACTGCCCCAGCCAAGAACAGACCCTCGCGAGGCTATTCTTCCTTGTATTGTTCATCATCATCAGCCCGAGAGGCAATCCACCACACCTCACACTGGAGTAGGGTATTACACCGCAACGGTGGCCCGAACCAGTATAAACCCTGTGTCTCTTGCGTTGTTCTTTCCGTAGCTTAAATCTTAGCGAGGCTGAGGGGTGCAGGTTGGTAGGAGGCGAAATCTCCGCGCGCACCCCAGTGTCCGAACCTCAAGGGTCTGCCGGAACCCGAAATTCGACATTTGGCGCGCCAGGTAGGGGTGCACCGGGGTTTTCTCTTCCGCCACCGCCATAGCCTGCCTCGCGATGAGAAGCGCGTCGCCCGCTCCGGCCACCGGCGCCAGGACGGGGGCCAGGGGGCTCCGAGGCCTGGCCCCAGCCCTGCAACGGGTACGGTGGCCAGAAAAGTTCAAGCCAACGACGACGTCGCGCTATGACGGCGCGACAGATCCGCTGGCCTTCTTGCTGGCGAGCGAGGAGGCCCTCCTCGAAGCTGGAGGTGACGATAGGGTCATGGCCAACTGGCTCCTCATGGCCCTCACCGGCGCTTCACGCACATGGCTGCCCCCCTGTCGGCAGCCTCCATGGCCCCCTGGGAAGAGCCCCGCAGCCTCTTCCCCGCCCATCGCGCCACACCAACACCCCCGGTCGTCCTAGCCCTCCTGGGCGGCTCGCAGGCGCCGCCTACAAGTCACCACGTCAAGCCGTTCATCTGCCGGGTCAGCGCCGCTTCCACGCGGTAGGGGGCTCTCCCGGACCGGGCGGCGCCCAAGGCCGGCCTGACCTTCAGCTCGGAGGACCACCCCTCCAGCTCGGCCTGCTCGGGTGCGCTCCCCATGCTGTGCACCCCCACCATCTGCCAGGTGACCATCACCAGAACTCTCGTCGATGGCGGCGCGGGCCTCAGCGTGCTCTCAGTCGAGGCCTTCAACCTTCTCTGCATACCCCTGGAACGGCTGCAACCCAGCCGACCCTTCTCAGGCGTTGGGGGTGGGTCATCCAGCTCCTTGGGACAGATCCGGCTCCTAGTAACCTTCGACACCTACAAAAACTTCCGCACAGAGCTGGTCGACTTCGACATCGCCCCCATCGGCCTCCCCTACAATGCCATCCTCGGCTACCCAGCACTGGCCCAGTTCATGGCCGCGACGCACCCGGCGTACAACCTCATGAAGATGCCCGGGAGCAGCGGTGTCCTCACTGTGCACGGGGACACCGGAGACGCGCTGCGGGTGCTCAAGCTCGCCTTCAAGACGGCGGCATCGGCACAGCCCGCCGACTTGGAGACCCCCGAGCCCAAGGGGGCTGCACCCGCCAAGAAGAAACAGTTGTTCACCCAAGACAAGGCAGAAACCAAGCAGATACCCGTCGATGAGGACGGGTCCACCAACGCCACTTTCACCATAGGCGCCAACCTCGAACCCGAGCAGGAGGAGGCCCTGGTCGGGTTCCTGCGCGCAAACAAGAAGGTATTCGCTTGGGAGCCTGACCAGTTGGCAGGTATCCCTAGGAGTGTAATCGAGCATCACCTCAACGTGTGCCCCAACGTGCGCCCTGTGAAGCAGAAGGCCAGGCGGCAGTCCACAGAAAAGCAGGCCTTCATCGTCCAAGAGACCCGCAAATTAGAAGCCGCTGGGGTCATTCGCGAGGTCCGATACCCGGATTGGTTGGCCAACCCTGTCGTTGTGCCAAAGAAGGGAGGGAAGGAGCGCATGTGTGTCGACTTCACCAACCTCAACAAAGCATGCCCGCAAGATCCGTTCCCTGCTCCCCCGCATCGACCAGATCGTCGATTCCACCGCGGAATGCGACCTGCTATGCTTCTTGGATGCCTTCTCTGGGTATCACCAGATCAAGATGGCGGTAGAAGACGTCGAAAAGACAGCTTTCCTAACCCCGTGTGGGGTGTACTGCTACACATGCATGCCATTCGGGCTGCGTAACGCAGGGGCGACCTTTCAGCGGCTGATGCACATCACCTTGGGCCCGCAGCTCGGGAAGAATGTTGAAGCTTACGTCGATGACATTGTGGTAAAGTCTCGGGAGGCCAGGACCCTGATACAAGACCTGGAGGAAACCTTCGCGAGCCTCAACGCAGTGAACCTACGGCTCAACCCAGAGAAGTGTGTGTTCGGAGTCCCCTCGGGCAAGCTCTTGGGTTTCCTCGTGTCCCACCGAGGCATCGAGGCTAACCCGGAAAAGGTCAAGGCGGTGGAAGACATGAGCCCGCCAAAGACCCTCAGAGAGATGCAGAAGCTCACTGGGCGCATGACCGCGCTGGGATGATTCATCTCCAAGTTGGGGGAACGAGCGCTGCCCTTCTTCCAGCTAATGAAGAAAAAGGGGCCCTTTGAGTGGACTGAAGAGGCCGACAAGGCGTTCCAGAATCTCAAGAGATACCTGACCAGCCACCGGTCATGGTGGCTCCGCGCCCTCAAGAGCCCCTGGTGCTTTACCTCGCCGCCACTCCCTACTCCACCAGCACAGCCCTGGTGGCGGTTAGAGAGGAGCGTCGAATCAAAACCGCGGCAGCAGCCCGAGACAAGGTAGAATAGGAACAAGGAAGGCCCACAGAAACCGCCACCGCGGCTGAGGAGGATCAGCCGCCGCAGAGGAGTGCACCGGAGGCGGAAGAGGCCCCTCTCCCAGATGGCCAGCCTCAGGAGGCCTAATCGCCTCAAGAGGCGCCAGGGTCTCCGAAGGGAGCCGCCAGCACTGACGCACCCAACCTCGTTGAGCACCCAGTGTACTTCATCAGCACGGTGTTGCGGGATGCGAGGGCACGGTACCCCATGCCTCAGAAACTCCTCCTCGCGCTACTGGTGGCCTCGCGCAAGCTGCGGCACTATTTTCAGGGTCACCCCATCAAGGTCGTCTCGTCATACCCCCTGGAGAGAGTGCTCAGGAGCCCTAACTCAGCTGGAAGGGTCGCTGAGTGGAACATAGAACTGCAAGCGTTTCAGCTCGAATTCAGCACGACCAGGGTCATCAAGGGAGCAGCGTTGGTAGATTTTGTGGCAGAATGGACGGAGGCACCAGGCCTCAAGGCCGACGAGGATCGGTCCCTCTCCCCGAGAAGCGAGGCGCCAGAAGGCTGGGTCATGTACTTCGATGGGGCGTTCTCCAGGCATGGCGCTGGGGCTGGGGCGGTGCTTATATCGCCCACTCAGGACAAGCTCTACTACGCTGTGCAGCTCTGTTTCCAGCAAGGTGAAAAGGTCTCCAACAACATAGCGGAGTATGAAGGTTTAATAGCGGGCTTGAAGGCCGCAGCTGCCCTGGGAGTGAAACGCCTCACCATCAAGGGCGATTCGTAGCTCCTTGTCAATTTCTCCAACAAGGTGTATGAGCCGAAAGATGAGCACATGGAAGCCTACCTTGCAGAGGTCCGCAGGATGGAGAAGCAGTTCTGGGGGTTGGAGTTGCAGCATGTGCCCCGTGGCACCAATCAGGAGGCCGACGACACCACCAAATGGGCGTCCAGGCGGTTACCTCAGGAGCCTGGCGTTTTCGAGGAGCAGCTCTTCAAGCCCTCGGCCCTGCCGTCAATGTCAAACACGGCTCAGCCTCGGGAGGAGCTCCCCCAGCCACCTGCCTCAGGAGCTCCGGCCTGTGGCCCGGCCTCAGGAGCACGCTTGCTCCTAACGATGGAACCTCAGGAGGGATGCTGGATCACGGAGCTCAGGAGTTACTTAACGCAAGGGACACTGCCGGAGAAGGAGGAGGAAGCGGAGCGAGTGGCACGCCAGGCCACGGCATACCGCATCAAGGATGGAGAGCTCTACCGGAAGCAACCAAACAATGTATCCCTGTGCTGCATCTCCAGGGAGCAAGGGAAGGAACTGCTGGAAGATATACACGGCGGAGACTGTGGACATCATTCATCATCACGGACCCTCGTCGGCAAGGCGTTCCGCAGTGGGTTTTATTGGCCCACCGCACTCAATGATGCCGTCGAACTAGTGAAAGCTTGTGAGGCCTGCCAGTTCCACGCCAAGCAAATCCATCAGCCAGCAGGAGGCCTGCAGACTATACCCCTTTCGTGGCCATTCGCAGTCTGGGGGCTGGACATCTTGGGCCCGTTTCCTCGGGCGCCAGGGGGCTACCGCTACCTCTACGTCGCCGTGGACAAGTTCACCAAGTGGGCTGAAGTAGAGGCTGTCCGCACCATTCCCGCGGGTTCCGCGGTCAAGTTCATCAAGGGCATCGTGAGCCGGTTCGGGGTGCCGAACCGCATCATCACGGATAACGGTTCGCAGTTCACCAGTAACCTCTTCAAAACATACTGTGCTAACCTTGGAACGCAGATATGCTACGCTTCGGTGGCGCACCCCCGAAGCAACGGCCAGGTCGAGCGGACCAACGCGGAGGTCCTGAGGGGCCTCAAGACCAGGACGTTCAAGAAGAAGCTGGAGGCCTGCGGCAGAGGTTGGTACGACGAGCTTTAGTCCATGTTGTGGTCCATCCGCACAACCGCGACCAAGCCGACTGGAGAGACCCCATTCTTCCTGGTCTACGGAGCCAAAGCGGTCCTCCCTCACGAGGTCAGACGTTGCTCCGCGCGGGTCCTGGCGTTCGACGAGGCGCAGCAGGACGCCATGCAGGGGATGGACCTCGTGCTGGGGGAGGAACATCGCCGAGAAGCCGCACTGCGAGCGGCGAGGTATCAACAAGCGCTGTGGCGATATCACTGCCGCAACATCCGCCCCAGAACTCTCGAGGTAGGAGACCTCGTGCTCAGGCGGGTTCTCTCCAAGGAGGGGCTGCACAAGCTCTCTCCCATGTGGGAGGGCCCGTTCAAAGTTGTTCATGTTTCCAGGCCCGGCTCCGTGCGCTTGGAGACTCAGGAGGGGGTGCCGGCCCAGAACGCATGGAACATCCAGCACCTCCGGAGGTTCTACCCCTAAAAAGGCCCAGAGCCTGTGAAGAAGGCGAATGCCTGTGAAGCTGTCGCATTTTGGAAAAGGCCCGGAGCCTGTGAAGAAGGCGAATGCCTGTGAAGCTGTTGCGTTTTGGAAAAGGCCTAGAGCCTGTGAAGAAGGCGAATGCCTATGAAGCTGTCGCGTTTTGGAAAAGGCCCAGAGCCTGTGAAGAAGGCGAATGCCTGTGAAGCTGTCGCGTTTTGGAAAAGGCCCAGAGCCTGTGAAGAAGGCGAATGCCTGTGAAGCTATCGCGTTTTGGAAAAGGCCCGGAGCCTGTGAAGAAGGCGAATGCCTGTGAAGCTGTCACGTCTTGGAAAAGGACCGGCGCCTGTGAAGAAGGCCAACGCCTGTGAAGCTCGCCGTCCATGACTCTCTCATGTAATAATGAGTTGGGGCTGTACATGCCCCGGAGTCTCAGGAGCGCCGGCCTCAGGCCCTGGGGCTCCCTCCCACGCCCAGTGGCAGCACTTAGCTCCGCGCTGGTGAGAAGACGTCTAAGACTAGATTAGGTGCCAAACGCGGCTTTTTCATTTGCTTTCCGTAGTTGGCTTGTTCCTTCTCGTTCGAAGTTTTATTGAAGATGTTGCCTTCTTTGGCTTGTGGTTCTTCGACTTTTCGCTCTCCTGCCTCGATTTCTCTTATGCAAGGCCTCGCGAGGGAGGGGGCAGCCGAGCGCCCTCGCGAGTGTTCCTGTCCTAGTCGTTCAAAGGGTTCGCGACCTGGGTCCATTACAGGAGCACCCTCCAGTTCGTGCCCCACGGGCACCGCGACACGAACACAGGGCCTGGGTCGGTCGCCCCCCCACGGTTGGGGCCGGGAACTATCCACGTGCGGGCACGTAGCCGGAAGGCACGATAACGGAAGTGAAATGATGATTAACAGCAATAACCCAAACACGCCCCCGCGGGGCTCCACACTACTGTCTTTTTGCATAGGAAAAAGGAAAAGAAAGAACAAATTAGGCGCAGCTCGCCTCACACCGGCCTTCAGGGAAGACTCGAGCTGCCTCCGGGGCTCAGGCAGACTCCCTCTCGCGCTTCACCGGGGCGCGACGGCGGGCGGACGCGCTACCACCTCCCAAGCAGATACGACGGTGTGGAGGCTGACCGCGGCCACCGCTAGAGGAGTCGCCGCCTAAAGAAGAACCGGAGAAGCTTGGGAACCCTGAGCGCCGCCAGTCACACGAGCACTGTCCTCTCCATCATCGTCGGAGCTGGGTTCCCGGCCGCGGTCGTCGTCCTCGGGGCAGCACCCTGCGCCGCGACCATCTTCCCCAAACACTCTCACGTAGAGGGTGGCATCGCCGTCAAACTTGAAGTGCAGGGTGCATCGACGGCCCATGCCACGCGCGCGGGCAAACGTCTGCCAACCGTGGGCCAGGGCCAGGCTCCCGGCTGCGGAGACCTCCAGTGAAGCCCATGAGGCCCAGCTGCAGCAGCCATCGGCCTGAAGCCAGAGGCCGCCCAGGGCGCCGGCTGGGAGCTCGCCGAGGAGGAAGCGAGGAAGTGGAAGCCGGGTGCTAGTCGGCTCCACCGACCACACGACGAACTTCGGCAGCACCTCTGCAGCGCGAAAGCGCGGCCTAGGGGGATGCGCGACCGGAGCGCGCTCCCCGGCCGTAGCAATCCACCCGTCACCATGCTGGAAATCGTCCCCACGGCCGCGGGGAGCTGTCGTGGTGGCCACAGAATGTTTGCGAGGGCGCCCTCGGCCGTGCTTGGGCGAGGGAGAGGCATGCTCAACCTGGCGAGCCTTCCCCTTCTCTGCGGCCGAGAACCTCCTCGATGGGGCCATGAAGAAGAAGGAGAAGCAAGGGGAGATGAACTGGAAGGGCGCGCGCCAATCCGTACTTATAACTAGCGAGGGCCAACCGACGGCCCCCACGATCGCAAGTAATTGTGACCCACTTTTCATGCAGGGACTTGTCCAATCCGTGCAGTTGCCGAGGCACCATGGGGAAGTGGAGACGCCCACGTACAATCAACCGCCACGCGGTGCCCAAGGCCGCAGGCTGTTAGGGCCCGCGGTGCTTGCTCTTGCCCTTTCGCCTCCCTGCACGGCCAAGCCCGGGCGCGCCTTGGGCCCGGGGGCTACTGTCGGCGTTCTGGGAACGGGGGTCCCCAGACTTGCCTGCCTGCGGCCTGCGGCGTGGCTCAAAGGGGGGCCCAGCACGGCCCATCTTCACCAACACAGACCCAAGACCCTCGCGAGGGGCCAAGCCTCGCAGGGCGGACGACGCGGAGCTTCCTCAGGCACGGCCTCATCAGGCTGGCTCACGAGGAGGCGGAGAGATCAAGGCAGGGTACCTCACGAGGTGCCCGTGACGCAAGCCATGACGACCAAGGGCGCCAGGCGGGTGCCAGCCCGCGCAGTGTCCTCCTTTCCTCTTTGGTGCAAAGGGGGCAAGCGCAGCTGCGGGGTACCGAGGCATCAGGCAAAGGTTGCCATTTCGGTGCAACAAGACCAAGACCAGGAGGACTGCAAGACAGAGGTCATCGTGGAGCCCAAGACGGCGTCACCGCCAGAGCTTTGTGCAGGCGAAGACTACTTTTGTCAGGATAGCTGGTACTAGCTGTCCCCCCTTCAAATTAGCCCGCCACTGTTGGCTCCCTTCCCGCTCGATATTTGGGAAGAGGACGAGGGCCTCTGTAAATAGGACTAGCCACCATAGTAGGAGGGAGATCGAATTTTGAGAGAGAGAGAGAAGGGTGACTGAACTCCTCCTAGCAGTTCATCGCCCCAGCCAAGAATAGACCCTCGCGAGGCTGTTCTTCCTTGTATTGTTCATCATCATCAGCCCGAGAGGCAATCCACCACACCGCACACTGGAGTAGGGTATTACACCGCAACGGTGGCCCGAACCAGTATAAACCCTGTGTCTCTTGTGTTGTTCTTTCCGTAGCTTAAATCTTAGCGAGGCTGAGGGGTGCAGGTTGGTAGGAGGCAAAATCTCCGCGCGCACCCCAGTGTCCGTACCTCAAGGGTCTGTCGGAACCCGAAATCCGACATAGTTGATCCAGCAGCAGAACACATTGATGCAGTTGCTAGTCCAGAATCAGAATCAGGGGAACAACAATAACAACCCACCACCACCACCACCTGTTGATCACTTAGCCCGCTTTCTTAGGCTGAATCTGCCGGTGTTTTCCAGTAGCACCGAGCCGATATTAGCAGATGATTGGCTCCGCAAGACAGCAAGGGAGTTGACCACAGCAGGATGCACAGATGCGGAAAAGGTGAAGTTTGCCGCACATCAGCTTGAAGGACCCGCAGCATCATGGTGGGAGAATTTCACAACCACTTTCCCTTTTGACACTGTCACGTGGGACCAGTTTCAGCAGGCTTTTCATACTGCCCATGTTTCAGCAGGAGCTATGGCCATGAAGAAGTGAGAGTTTCGCAACTTGCGCCAAGGAGGACGGACAGTTGGACAGTATGTGGAGGAGTTTAGTAAGCTAGCACATTATGCCCCAGATGACGTTGCTACGGATGCAGCTAAGCAGGAGAAGTTTCTGGAAGGACTGAATGATGATTTGAGCATGCAGTTGATGGTAGCAACCTTCAACAACTACCAGGAATTGGTAGATCGTGCTCTCATGATTGAAGGGAAGCAGCAGCAGATTGAGAATCACAAGAGGAAGTATGGACAAAGGAAGTACAATTCAGGAGCTCAGCAGAAGCCACGTTTTACCCCAAGACCGGGAGGACATTTTCAGCATACCCATGGAGGAGGTAGCTCGCACAATCACAATGGCACCAAGAATGGTAATGGGAATGGAGGAAGCAACGGCCAGAACCGCACCAACCCATCAACCCCAGCTAAGAGAGACCTAAGCCAAGTCACTTGTTTCAAGTGCCAGAAGACGGGACATTATGCCAATGAATGTCTTGAAGCCCAGAGTGGAAATGGCAATGGAAGCTCTGGGAAGAAGCCAAACCCTTTCAATAGGGGACAGGTGAACCACATTAACGTGGAGGAGGTTGAAGAGCAGCCGGATGCAGTAATCGGTAAGTTTTTGGTTAAGTCATTTACTGCACTCGTTCTTTTTGATACTGGTGCATCGCATTCATACATATCAAGGGGATTTGTGGATAAGTATAACCTGCCCACCAAAGTTCTTAGAACACCTATGTTAGTAAGCTCACCAGGAGCAGAGTATATGGCTAGCCAAGGATGTTTTCAAGTGCCATTGAGTATAGGCAGGCATGTGTTTCCCTCAGATTTAATCATTTTGGAATCACAAGGATTGGATGTAATTCTGGGTATGGGTTGGCTGTCAATGTATGGAGGAAACATCGATTGCGCCAGTAAGTCGATCTTGCTTACCACCCCAGAAGGGAGAAGGATCAAGTATGTATCCCGGCATGTGCCAAAGAGGACTCAAGTAAATTGTTTAACAGGAGTTGTGCAGGAGGAAGTACCAGTGGTGAAAGATTTCCCTGATGCATTTCAAGAAGAATTGCCAGGCATGCCACCGAATAGAGATATTGAGTTTTTGATTGAGCTTTTGCCAGGAACAGGGTCAATATCAAAGAGACCATATAGGATGCCCGCAAAGGATTTGGTGGAGATTAAGAAGCAGATTAAGGAGTTACTGGATAAGGGATATATCCGCCCAAGTTCTTCACCTTGGGGATCGCCAGTACTTCTAGTGGAGAAGAAGGATGGATCGTTAAGGATGGTTGTTGATTATCTAGGATTGAATGAAGTAACCATCAAGAACAAGTACCCACTACTGATGATCAATGATCTGTTTGATCGATTGCAAGGAGCTAAGGTATTTTCCAAGATCGATCTGCGATCAAGATACCACCAGTTGAAGATTCGAGAACAGGATATACTTAAGACGGCTTTTACCACCAAGTATGGGCTGTACGAGTATACCGTTATGTCATTTGGTCTGACTAACAAACCTGCATATTTCATGAACATGATGAACTAAGTGTTTATGGAGTTTCTGGATAAGTTCGTCGTAGTGTTCATTGATGATATCCTGGTTTACTCGAAGAATGAAGAGGAGCATAAGGAGCATTTGCGTTTGGTTCTTGGAAAGCTCAGAGAACATCAATTATATGTCAAGTTTAGCAAATGTGAGTTTTGGTTGAAGGAAGTTGCATTTCTCGGACACGTTATATCTGGAGAAGGTATAGCCGTAGATCCGACTAAGGTTGATACCGTGACAAATTGGGAAGCCCGAACAACAGTTGGAGAGATCCGGAGTTTTCTTGGACTCGCAGGATACTACCGGAGACTCATTGAGAATTTCTCGAAGATTGCGAAGCCTATGACGGAGTTGTTGAAAAAGGATACCAAGTGCATATGGACTGAGGAATGTGAGTCTAGTTTCTAGGAGTTGAAGAAACGTTTGGTTACATCACCTGTGTTGATTTTGCCAGATCAGACCAAGGATTATGAGGTATATTGCGACACTTCACGTCGAGGACTTGGAGCAGTGCTTATGCAGGAAGGAAGAGTTGTTTCCTATGCCTCACGACAGCTTAAGCCTCATGAGTTGAATTATGCTATGCATGGTTTGGAGTTAGCAGCCGTAGTGCATGCATTGAAGACTTGGAGACATTTTCTCATTGGAAATCATTGTGAGGTGTACACGGATCACAAGAGTTTAAAGTATATTTTCACACAGAAGGAGTTGAACCTCAGGCAAAGGAGATGGTTGGAGCTCATCAAGGATTATGATATGAGATTGCATTATCACCCCGGAAAGGCTAACATAGTAGCCGACGCGTTGAGTCGTAAAAGCCATGTCAACACCTTAATGACGGGAGATTTACCAAGGGAGTTAGCTGAGAATCTTCGTGAGCTATGTTTGGAGATAGTTTCGAGAGGCTATGTAGCAGCAATGGAGATTCAGTCTACTTTGATGGATAAGATCAGAGAAGCCCAGAAGACTGACAAGGAGATTGCCTCTATAAAGGAGAAAATGAGCAAAGGAAAAGCTAAGTGATTTCGTGAAGATGAGCACGATACCTTATGGTTTGAAGACTGTGTTTATGTGCCTAATGATTCGGAGATCAGGAAGTTAATTTTGCAAGAGGCCCATGATTCACCATATTCAATTCACCCAAGAAATACCAAGATGTATTTGGATTTGAGGGATACTTTCTGGTGGACCGGAATGAAGAAGGATATTGTGGAGTATGTAGCAGTTTGTGATGTATGCCAGAGAGTAAAGGCAGAGCATCAGAAGCCAGCCGGATTGCTGCAGCCATTGCCAATACCCGAATGGAAGTGGGATAAGTTAGTCGTGGATTTTATTACAGGTTTACCCAGAACTCGTTCAGGCTATGACTCAATATGGGTTGTAGTCGATCGTTTGACAAAGGTAGCTCATTTCATTCCAGTGAAGAGTACCTATACCAGTGCTAAGTTAGCAAAGATATACATGACCAGAATCGTATGTCTGCATGGTGTTCCAAGGAGCATTGTATCGGATAGAGGAACCCAATTTACCTCAAAGTTCTGGAATCAGTTGCATGAAACTCTGGGTACCACTCTACTAGGGAAAACCTTATACATAGAACTTTAGCAGTAGCGAGGGTCAAAAAAGCATGCTGGTGCTAAGTAGCAGTAGCGCTCCTTGATGTCTACTGCACAACCTTCTTCTTGTAGAAGTTGTTGGGCCTGCAAGTGCACAGGTTTGTAGGACAGTAGCAAATTTCCCTCAAGTGGATGACCTAAGGTTTATCAATCCGTAGGAGGCGTAGGATGAAGATGGTCTCTCTCAAGCAACCCTGCAACCAAATAACAAAGAGTCTATTGTGTCCCCAACACACCCAATACAATGGTAAATTGTATAGGTGCACTAGTTCGCAAAGAGATGGTGAAACAAGTGGTATATGGATAGTAGATAAAGGTATTTGTAATCTGAAATAATAAAAACAGCAAGGTAAGGAATGATAAAAGTGAGCATAAACGGTATTGCAATGATAGGAAATAAGGCCTAGGGTTCATACTTTCGCTAGTGTAAGTTCCCTCAACAATACTAACATAATTGGATCATAAAACTATCCCTCAACATGCAACAAAGAGTCAGTCCAAAGTCACTAATAGCGGAGAACGAACGAAGAGATTATGGTAGGGTACGAAACCACCTCAAAGTTATTCTTTCCAATCAATCTGTTGGGCTATTCCTATAAGTGTGACAAACAGCCCTAGAGTTCGTACTAGAATAACACCTTAAGATACAAATCAACCAAAACCATAATGTCACCTAGATACTCCAATGTCACCTCAAGTATCCATGGGCATGATTATACGATATGCATCACACAATCTCAGATTCATCTATTCAACCAACACAAAGGACCTCAAAGAGTGCCCCAAAGTTCTACCGGAGAATCACGACGAAAACGTGTGCCAACCCCTATGCATAGGTTCATGGGCGGAACCCGCAAGTTGGTCACCAAAACATACATCATGTGAATCACGTGATATCCCATTGTCACCACAGATATCTACGACAAGACATACATCAACTGTTCTCAAATCTTTAAAGACTCAATCCGATAAGATAACTTCAAAGGGGAAACTCAATTCATTACAAGAGAGTAGAGGGGGGAGAAAACATCATAGGATCCAAATATAATAGCAAAGCTCGCGATAAATCAAGATCGTATCATCTCAAGAACACGAGAGAGAGATCAAACACATAGCTACTGGTACATACCCTCGGCCCCGAGGGAGAACTACTCCCTCCTCGTTATGGAGAGCGCCAGGATGATGAAGATGGCCACCGGGGAAGGATTTCCCCCTCTGGCAGGGTGCCGGAATGGGTCTAGATTGGTTTTTGGTGGCTACAGAGGCTTCTAGCGGCGGAACTCCCGATCTAATCTCTGTTCTGGAAGTTTTAGGGTATATGGAGTTATATAGGCAGAAGAAGCACGTCAGGGGAGCCACGGGGGCCCCATGAGGCAAGGGCGCGCCCTAGGGGGGTGGGCGCACCCCCCACCCTCGTGGGCAGCTCCCGTATCTTCTGGCATGGGGTCCAAGTCCATCAGGTGTGTTTCCTTCCAAAAATAACTTCTCCAGTTGATTTCGTTCCGTTTCGACTCCGTCTAATATTCCTTTTCTTCAAAACACTGAAATAGGCATAAAACAGCAAATCTGGGCTGGGCTTCCGGTTAATAGGTTAGTCCCAAAAATAATATAAAAGTGGATAATAAAGCCCAATATTGCCCAAAATAGTAGATAATATAGCATGGAGCAATCAAAAATTATAGATACGTTGGAGACGTATCAAGCATCCCCAAGCTTAATTCCTGCTCGTCCTCGAGTAGGTAAATGATAAAAAAGATAATTTTTGATGTGGAATGCTAGTTGGCTTAATTTCAATGTAATTCTTCTTAATTGTGGCATGAATATTCAGATCCATAAGATTCAAGACAAAAGTTCATATTTACATAAAAATGATAATACTTCAAGCATACTAACTAAGCAATCATGTCTTCTCAAAACAACATGGCCAAAGAAAGCTATCCCTACAAAATCATATAGTTTAGTCATGCTCCATTTTTGTCACACAAGAATGCTCACATCATGCACAACCCCGATGACAATCCAAGCAATTGTTTCATACTTTAGTAATCTCAAACTCATAAACCTTCACGCAATACATGAGCGCGAGCCATGGATATAGCACTATGGGTGGAATAGAATAATGAGGGAGTTATGTGGAGAAGACAAAAAAGGAGAAAGTCTCACATCAACGAGGCTAATCAATGGGCTAGGGAGATGCCCACCGATCGATGTTAATGCGAGGAGTAGGGATTGCCATGCAACGGATGCACTAGAGCTATAAATGTATGAAATCTCAACAAAAGAAACTAGAGGGTGTGTATCCAACTTGCTTGCTCACGAAGACCTAGGGCACTTGAGGAGGCCCATTGTTGGAATATACAAGCCAAGTTCTATAATGAAAAATTCCCACTAGTATATGAAAGTGATAACATATGAGACTCTCCATATGAAAAACATGGTGCTACTTTGAAGCACAAGTGTGGAAAAAGGATAGTAGCATTGTCCTTTTTTTTATTTGGCCTTCCTTTTTTTGTCCTTTATTTTTTTTGGCCTTTCTCTTTTTTTATTTGTGACATTGCTCTATTAATGATGATCATCACACTTCTATTTATTTACAACTCAATGATTACAACTCGATACTAGAACAAAGTATGACTCTATATGAATGCCTCCGGAGGTGTACTGGGATTGCGATGAATCAAGTGTGACATGTATGAAAAATTATGAAGGGTGGCTTTGCCACAAATACGATGTCAACTACATGATCATGCAACGCAATATGAGAATGATGATGCGTGTCATAATAAACGGAATGGTGGAAAGTTGCATGGCAATATATCTCGGAATGGCTATGGAAATGCCATAATATGTAGGTATGGTGGCTGTTTTGAGGAAGATTTAAGGAGGTTTATGTGTGATAGAGCGTGTAATATCACGGGGTTTGGATGCACCGGCGAAGTTTGCACCAACTCTTGATGTGAGAAAGGGCAATGCACGGTATCGTAGAGGCTAGCAAGGATGGAAGGGTGAGAGTGTGTATAATACATGGACTCAACATTACTCATAAAGAACTCATATACTTATTGCAAAAATCTACAAGTAATGAAAAACCTTGGCACTACGCGCATGCTCCTAGGGGGATAGATTGGTAGGAAAAGACCATCGCTCGTCCCCGACCGCCACTCATAAGGAGGACAATCAAATAACACCTCATGTTTCAAATTTGTTACACAACGTTTACCATACGTGCATGCTCCGGGATTTGCAAACTTCAACACAAGAATTTCTCAATTTCACAACTACTCAACTAGAACGACTTTGATATTATTACCTCCATATCTCAAAACAATCATCAAGTATCAAACTTCTCTTAGTATTCAACACACTCATAAGAGAATTTTATTATTCTTGAATACCTAGCATATTAGGATTTTAAGAAAATTACCATGCTATTTAAGACTCTCAAAATAATATAAGTGAAGCATGAGAGTTCATCTATTTCTTCAAAATAAAACAACCACCATGCTCTAAAAGATATAAATGAAGCACTAGAGCAAATGACAAACTACTCCGAAAGATATAAGTGAAGATCAATGAGTAGTCGAATAATTATGCAACTATGTGAAGACTCTCTAACATTTAAGAATTTCAGATCTTGATACTTTATTCAAACAGCAAGCAAAGCAAAATAAAATGACATTCTGATAATGGCAAACATCATGTGAAGAAGCAAAAACTTAGGATCAACCGAAACTAACCGATAATTGTTGAAGAAGAAAGGTGGGATGCTAATCGGGGCATCCCCAAGCTTAGATGCTTGAGACTTCTTGAAATATTATCTTGGGGTGCCTTGGGCATCCCCAAGCTTGAGCTTTTGTGTCTCCTTAATTCCTCTCATATCACGGTCTCCCTAAATCTCAAAAGCTTCATCCACACAAAACTCGACAAGGACTCGTGAGATAAGTTAGTATAAACCATTGCAAAAACCTTATCATACTCTGCTGTAGCAAATCACTAAAATTATTATTCAACATTGTATACTAAATGCCTCTGCATATTTAATAGTCCTATCCTCAAATAGAATCATTAAATAAGCAAACATATGCAAACAATGCAAACATAACAGCAATCTGCCTAAACAGGATAGTCTGTAAAGAATGCTGCAACATCCACACTTCCCTAACTCCAAAAATTATGAAATAAAATTCCCACTGTAGTAAATTTATCGTAGCTTAATATGCAAAAGGTTTCAACATTTTATCACATTCTGACTTTTCTAGGGAATTATTGCAACAGCGGTAAACTTTCTGTTTTCAAACAGCAACATGTATACTTGTAACATAGGCATAGTAAAGACTATTAATGCCACTTTTTATTGAAATAAAAGATGCAAAACATTGTTCTAAATAACAGCAAGCAAATCCTAACAAAATAAATTGACGCTCCAAGCAAAAAACATATCATGTGGCGAATAAAAATATAGCTCCAAGTAAAGTTACCGATGAACGAAGACGAAAGAGGGGATGCCTTCCGGGGCATCCCCAAGCTTAGGCTCTTGGTTGTCCTTGAATATTACCTTGGGGTGCCTTGGTCATCCCAAATCTTAGGCTCTTACCACTCCTTATTCCATAATCCATCGAATCCTTACCCAAAACTTGAAAACTTCACAACACAAAACTTAACAGAAAACTCGTAAGCTCCGTTAGCGAAAGAAAACAAAACACTACTTCAAGGTACTGTAATGAACTCATTATTTATTTATATTGGTGTTAAACCTACTGTATTACAACTTCTCTATGGTTTATAAACTATTTTACTAGCCATAGATTCATCAAAATAAGCAAACAACACAATGAAAACAGAATCTGTCAAAAACAGAACAGTCTGTAGTAATCTGAATCAAACGTATACTTCTGGAACAATAAAATTCTGAAATAAATTGCTGGACCTTAGGAATTTATATATTAATCATCTGCAAAAAGAATTAACTAAATAGGACTCTCCAAATAAAAATGGCAGCAGTTCTCATGAGCGCAAAAGTTTCTGTTTTTGACAGCATGATCAACAAGACTTTCCCCAAGTCTTCCCAAAGGTTCTACTTGGCACAAACACTAATTAAAAGCATAAAACCACATCTAACCAGAGGCTAGATGAATTATTTATTACTAAACAGGAACAAAAAGCAAGGAATGAAAATAAAATTGGGTTGCCTCCCAACGAGCGCTATCATTTAACGCCCCTAGCTAGGCATGATGATTTCAATGATGCTCACATAAAAGATAAGAATTGAAACATAAAGGGAGCATCATAAAGAATATGACTAGCACATTTAAGTCTAACATACTTCCTATGCATAGGGATTTTGTGAGCAAACAACTTGTGGGAACAAGGATCAACTTGCATAGGAAAGTAAAACAAGAATAACTTCAAAATTTTAAGCACATAGGTAGGAAACTTGATATTATTGCAATTCCTACAAGCATATGTTATCATTATTCTTTAAAGCATACGTGTCATCACAATAATCATCATAGATAGTAAGCATGCTTTCATCATAATAAATTTCCTCATCAAAACTTGGGGGACAAAAAATATCATCTCCGTCAAACATAGCTTCCCCAAGCTTGTGGCTTTGCATATCATTAGCATCATGGATATTCAAGGAATTCATACTAACAACATTGCAATCATGCTCATCATTCAAGTATTTAGTGCCAAACATTTTATAGATTTCTTCTTCTAGCACTTGAGCACAATTATCCTTTCCATCATACTCACAAAAGATATTAAAAAGGTGAAGCGTATGAGACAAACTCAATTCCATTTTTTATAGTTTTCTTTTATAAACTAAACTAGTGATAAAACAAGAAACTAAAAGACTCGATTGCAAGATCTAAAGATATACCTTCAAGCACTCACCTCCCCGGCAACGGCGCCAGAAAAGAGTTTGATGTCTACTACACAACCTTCTTCTTGTAGACGTTGTTGGGCCTGCAAGTGCACAGGTTTGTAGGACAGTAGAAAATTTCCCTCAGGTGGATGACCTAAGGTTTATCAATCCATAGGAGGCGTAGGATGAAGATGGTCTCTCTCAAGCAACCCTGCAACCAAATAACAAAGAGTCTCTTGTGTCCCCAACACAACCAATACAATGGTAAATTGTATAGGTGCACTAGTTCGGCGAAGAGATGGTGAAACAAGTGGTATATGGATAGTAGATAAAGGTATTTGTAATCTGAAATAATAAAAACAGCAAGGTAACGAATGATAAAAGTGAGCGTAAACGGTATTGCAATGATAGGAAATAAGGCCTAGGGTTCATACTTTCGCTAGTGTGAGTTCTCTCAACAATACTAACATAATTGGATCATAAAACTATCCCTCAACATGCAACAAAGAGTCACTCCAAAGTCACTAATAGCGGAGAACGAACGAAGAGATTATGGTAGGGTATGAAACCACCTCAAAGTTATTCTTTCCAATCAATCCGTTGGGCTATTCCTATAAGTGTCACAAACATCCCTAGAGTTCGTACTAGAATAACACCTTAAGATACAAATCAACCAAAACCTTAATGTCACCTAGATACTCCAATGTCACCTCAAGTATCCGTGGGCATGATTATACGATATGCATCACACAATCTCAGATTCATCTATTCAACCCACACAACGGACCTCAAAGAGTGCCCCAAAGTTCTACCGGGGAATCACGACGAAAACGTGTGCCAACCCCTATGCATAGGTTCATGGGCGGAACCCGCAAGTTGGTCACCAAAACATACATCAAGTGAATCACGTGATATCCCATTGTCAACACAGATATCTACGGCAAGACATACATCAAGTGTTCTCAAATCTTTAAAGACTCAATCCGATAAGATAACTTCAAAGGGGAAACTCAATTCATTACAAGAGAGTAGAGGGGGGAGAAAACATCATAGGATCCAAATATAATAGCAAAGCTCACGATACATCAAGATCATATCATCTCAAGAACACAAGAGAGAGAGATCAAACACATAGCTACTGGTACATACCCTCAGCCCCGAGGGAGAACTACTCCCTCCTCGTCATGGAGAGCGCCGGGATGATGAAAATGGCCACCGGGGAAGGATTGCCCCCTCTGGCAGGGTGCCAGAATGGGTTTAGATTGGTTTTTGGTGGCTATGGAGGCTTCTGGCAGCGGAACTCCCGATATAATCTCTGTTCTGGAAGTTTTAGGGTATATGGAGTTATATGGCAGAAGAAGCACGTCAGGGGAGCCACGGGGGCCTCACAAGGTAGGGGGAGCGCCCTAGGGGGGTGGGCGCGGCCCCCACCCTCGTGGGCAGCTCCCGTATCTTCTGACGTGGGGTCCAAGTCCATCAGGTGTGTTTCCTTCCAAAAATAACTTCTCCAGTTGATTTCGTTCCGTTTCGACTCCGTATGATATTCCTTTTCTTCAAAACACTGAAATAGGCATAAAACAGCAAATCTGGGCTGAGCCTCCGGTTAACAGGTTAGTCCCAAAAATAATATAAAAGTGGATAATAAAACCCACTATTTCCCAAAACAGTAGATAATATAGCATGGAGCAATCAAAAATTATAGATACGTTGGAGACGTATCACTCCTCTGCAAACCGCACTGTAGATAAATTTCTAGCAGTAGTGCGTCTCGCCCTAAACACGTTACTACTAAAATTCCCATGGCTTAGCCGATAGGCTACACATAGTAGTAGCGACCTAAATCAAACCGCGCTACCGCTAATTTATTTGTAGTAGCGCGTTTTAATATAAACTCGCTACTGCTAAAGGATATAAAATTAAATGGAAAGCAAATAGAAAGGTAATTGAAAATGAAAGAAATAGAATAAGGTGAAAGGAAAAAAATGTGAAGAAAACTAAATGAAAAAGGGGAAAAAAGAGAAAGGAAAGCAGTAGCGTGTATCCCAGAACGCGTTGTAGCTAACCTAGCAGTAGCGCCTTTTCTGGAACGCGCTACTGCTACTTCTGACTTAACCACGGGGTTCGTCCTTCCCCACGGCCACTTCCCCCAAATCCAACTAACCACTCTCGCCGCTGTCGTCGCCCGTCGGCCGCCGCGCGCTCTCCGCACACCCTCTACGCCGCCCCCAACCCCAGATTCAACGCCGCCCCCGACCCCGACCTCGACGCCGCCGTCCGCCGCATGCCCGAGCTCCGACCCCGACCTCGACGCCGCCTGCCCCTCGCTCGTCACAGGCACCCGAGGTGAGCACGCCTGCTCCTCCCTCTCCCCTATACCTCTGCCTAGGGTTTCTTTATTTTTTTAGTTGCATCAAATTAGTTAGGGTTCATGTAAGGGTTGAAACGAATCGGATGCGTATGCGGCTCAAATGAGTTAGGGTTCATGTAAGAGTGTGGAAACGAATCAAATTTCTAAGATGAATCATAAAACGAGTAAAATTTGACCACTTATTTCAGTTTATAGTTGGATAATTGGAATATCCGCTACCACTTTCCACCCCTAGGTTTATCAAATTAGATGGTAATTAGGGTAGTAGTTCCTAGGTACTAATTAGTTAGTAAGAACTTGTTGCTATTTTTATTTGTAGTAAGTTTATTTTTAGTAAGAACTAGTTGAATTAATAGAACTAGTTAGTAAGAACTTGTTGCTATTTTTTTAGTTAAAGCAATTTTCTCGCATCGACGTGGACGATGCCTATCCCGCATCCTCGTCATCGAGTCGGCGGAGGATGACACCTGCTTGACCAGATGGGCCATGTCCGGGACTGGGCTCCGCCGGGGTGGTACTGGGAGGTGCTACCTATTGGGGGGCGCAGGTTGGTGAGGAGCTAGCCTGTCGTTGACCCGAACCTTCTTTGGTGGCGGTCGCATGGGCCAGTGACGGTCTAGAGGCTCGAGGACTCCGCGGAGGTGGTGCGTCACCGTGTCAGTGAGGAGGACGCGCACGTCTGTCGCTACTTGTTTGCGTTGGAGCACAGGTTCTCCAGGGATCTCACTGGAGCTATGATCCCGTGATGGTTCCTTCTCTGTGGGTGTCCACCGCCCGCGCCGATACCCGTCGTGTGCTAGGGTTTTAGTTGTATTAGTGATGTTATATGTATGACACTATTTGGGACGTATTAGTGATAATATACGACGATGTACGGACGCATGAGATGATTTACTTTTGCTTATTGAATGCATGCTAATTTCAGTCCTATAAGATATTTTGAAATGTATATCTCGTGTTGCTCAATATCCAAGTGGCCGCCCTCATGTTTGCAGGTTACACCTCCGAGTGGCCTATGTTTTGCCGGAGTGTTGATTCATTTCCGTTCCGGCATATTTCAGGCGCTCGATATGTCTTATTTTAGCAAAGGTCATGCCGGATTTTTCCGTGAATTTTGGCATGACTTGTGCCAGAATATGTAGGAAATATCGAGTGCCCCGGATTTGTGTGTTGAGTATCCTGGTAGTTGTTTTCGATTGATTTTCAATTAATGTTTTAACTATGAACATAGGAAATGTATGATGACGAAAAGGATTTCGGTATTTGCAAATACTACGAAGACGAGCGTGGCCTGTGCGACGGAATCTTCCTAGATGATGATAGGCGCTTCAGCATCAAGCTGGACGAGAACTTCGAAGTGGATACAATAAGTCACAACGACAAGTCTTTTTTCATAATTAAGCATGACATCTGCTTCATTTGCTTCAACTTATATTTTTTTACTATTGTACTAGCGTATCCCCTGCCATGCAAGAGTTTTTGTATTGGATAAGATAGGTTCCAATCATACTATGGAGGTAAAGAAAGTTTACTTCAAGACCGAGCATGGTTATATTTTCCATGCAAAATTATACAATTCAGACGACTACACCTATTTTGGATGCAAAACATGGCAAGCACTATGCAAGACTTATGCATTTGAGCCTGATATGGTTATCACCTTTGATATTCGTCCAGAAGATGATATTGAAGGTAATACCAACATCTGGGTCGATGTGCCGACGCCTCCAGTTATACCATTATGTAAGTTTCTCAACCATATTTATGTCTTTGATATTGTTTATTCAAAAATAGTTGACAACTAATTTGTATTGTCAGCTTATTTCGGTGCAAGCAAACATGTCCAGGGCTTGGTAGACAGGACCTCCTAGTGTCCCGAGGCTGAACTCAACTGCGAGGAGCTAAGTCATTATGTTTCATGGCTTGAGGATCTTGATACTGTCAAGACAAATTTTCTTCCTGCATTTAGAAATGTTCGTACTGAAAATGTGCGACCAATAGTGTTCGTAATGAACTACTGTCACATCTATTTAGGAAGTATGGTAAGATTTTTACTATTTGTCTTGAGTGCATCTTTTCCATACATTAGTTTTGGAGCTAAACTTCATTGCTAAGTATGTTACCATACAATGTTCTTCAACAGAGACTCCCGATGAATGTTGTGCCTTATGGGATCGAGACTAAAGGTACCATGAGTATTATTAGCTTACGGCCAAGATATCCTACAGATTACTTTAGTGCATTCAAGATAGGCGACGGATGCTTAATAGTGCAAGACTGGACCAAATATGTGATGGGGGAGCGCAGAGAAGTACTAGGGGGCAACAAACAGATGCGCTACCCATGATTAGGAGACAGGTTCATCTGCATGCTCCAACTTGATCAAGGAGGAGAGCTACACATGCTTTATGTTATTTTACCTAAGAGAGAGCAGCAGGAGTGATTAGCTAGCTAGAAATGAGTTTGAGGATGATGATGTGCTACACTATTACTATGATGACAAAATAGCTAGTGTTGGTGGTAATGACTATGATGATTATTATTAGCTAGTGTTAGTGGTGATTAAATAAATACTGTTGGTGGTAATGACTATGATGATGATTAAATAGCTTGTGCTGGCGGATTAGATTCAAGTGGAGGCAACATGTGGTGCACATCGAAAGTACTACTAGTCCAAACTAGATCAAGTTTGGATTAGTAGTATACTTTTGACATGCACCACATACTGCCTCCACTTGAACCTAATCCACCTTCATTTGACACACTGTTATGGACATAATGATGTAAACCTCATAACTGGTATTGTACCAATATTTGTCCTATGGCGCATAAATACACTAAAAATAAAAAAAATAAAAAAAAGAATACTAGTAGCGATGGCGAGAAAACATGCTGCCAGTAGTTACATTAGCAGTAGCGCGGGAGTGAACAAACACTGCAGCTATTTGCCCTAGCAGTAGCGCGTGCGGGCACGCGTCACTGCTAAGCAATAGCTGTAGCGCCTTATTAGTAGTGCGCCTACCCGCGCTACTAGTGAGCACAAAATCCGCGCTGGTGCTAGCCTTTTCCCTAGTAGTGCCAGACTGGAGTTTAGTACAGCTTTCCATCCGTAGACAGATGGACAGACTGAGAGAGTCAACCAGATTTTGGAGGATATGCTAAGAGCTTGTGCGCTAGATTATGGATCTAGTTGGGACGAGAATTTGCCATATGCAGAGTTCTCTTATAACAATAGTTATCAATCCAGTTTGAAGATGGCCCCTTTCGAAGCCTTGTATGGAAGGAGGTGTAGGACCCCATTGTCGTGGGATGAAGTTGGAGACCGCCAGTTGTTTGGACCAGATCTGATTAAGGAGTCTGATCAGAAAGTGAAATTGATTCGCGATAGGCTCAAGGTAGCCCAATCCAGGCAGAAGAGCTATGCAGATTCTAAACGCAAGGAGACAGTTTACGAAGTCGGGGACCGAGTTTATCTTCGAGTATCTCCACTTTGAGGAGTTAAGCGCTTTGGAGTTAAGGGAAAGTTAGCGCCACATTTTGTAGGCCCATACAAAGTTTGGGCGCGTATGGGAGAAGTAGCCTATAAGTTGGAATTGCCCAAAGGATTGTCAGGAGTTCATGATGTGTTCCACGTTTCCCAGTTGAAGAAGTGCCACGCAGAGATGGCTGATATACCGCTAAGAGATACAGTGCTGCTGGAAGCGATTCAGTTGGACAGTGATCTGACCTACGAGGAAAAACCAGTCAAAATTCTTGAGTATGCCAGTCGAGTCACCCGCAGCAAGGTTATCAAGTTTTGCAAAGTTCAGTGGAGCCACCACACGGAAGATGAAGCCACCTAGGAACGAGAGGAAGATTTGGTGAAGGACCATCCTCACCTATTTTCTAGCCAACCCGAATCTCGAGGGCGAGATTCATCTTAAGGGGGGTAGGTTTGTAACATCCCAAATTTTCAATTTGGAATGTCATACATTAGATCACCATTGCATAGCATATTTTATTGCATTTGGTTGACCCTAGAAATTCTACGCAACTCAAGGACCCTCGGAGAGAGTTGGGGATTTCGTTATTTTCATATTTGAGTCTTCTCAAATTTTGAAAATACGATCATTTGATTTTATTTATTTTATCTTCAATTATTTCTATTGCAAAAATATGAGAGGGAATAAAATGACTTTCCCAAAATAAAGAAATATTGAGGATTTAATAAAAAAATCAAATAAGATTTTATTTTGGTTTTATATGCTATTTTATTTGAATTTAGGAAAAATTACACATTTTCAAAAATTGCATTTAGAGCCAAAAAAATTTTCATCCTATTCTAAATATTTTATTTAGACGGAGAAAATTTGTTTTAGCATTTTTAGATTATTATTTATTTTTCTAGAATTTTTTTAATCGCAGTGAAATTGTTTAAAAAAAAAGACCCCGCGCCCGACTGGGCCAAGGGCCCAGCCAGCCGCCGCCGCCTCTCGCCGGGTCGGGACGGAGTCCCGACCAGCGCCGTCGCCGCCCGAGTCTGGGGAGGACTCCGCCTCCCAAGGCCGACCCCACCCCCAAGTCGCCTCTCCCGCCCCTTTATAACCGCCGCTGCCCCCCTGCAACCCCACACCACCGCCGCCGCTGCCGCACACCGCCGCGCCGCTTGCCGCCGCCGCACGCCGACCGGAGCCACCGCCCCGCCGCCTCGCGCCACCCACCACCCTGCCGGAGCATCGCCAGAGCGCCGCCACCGAGGTTGCCGCCGGCCGGTTTTTGAGAAAAAAGTCGTTTCGTTTTTTTTTTGAAAACCCTAGTTTTCGTTTCTTTTAAATAGATCGGTTTTTATCTGGTTTATTTATTTAGCGAGCGCTCGCTCGTCCGTTCGTTTTAACGAGCGTGTTTTTCGTTTAGCTCCTGTTAACAAACGTTCGTTCGTTAACCTGTTCGTCTTTTTTCTTTTCTCGGATTAAATCCACGGTTTTTCTGATCGCAATTTCTGATCCGATGTCCGTTTTAGTTTAAATTTTCGCTCGTTTATCGAAATTAGGCGATTCAAGTGCCTGGAGTTTCGTCTCGAAACCCTCTTTCCATTTAACCAACTCAAACAAGTTTTTGCCACTGTAAAAATTGCCCTAGATCCAGAATAGTTAATGAAGCTTGTTTCTTTTGCCGTTTGTCCTTCGTTGCTTCGTTCGTTTTTGTTCTTATTGCCAACCGGAGTTCTTAAGTTGAACTTTCTGGTTAGATCTCTTATCCGAGTTTTACCTATGCATTAGTTGAGTACTTATTGTATGCTTGTTTGTTTGCGATAGAGTACCCCGAGTGCGCCGCTTGCTACTTCGAATCGCTAGGTTTTGCGGATCATCAGCAAGGCAAGTAACACTTTGATCATACTTCCAATTACCCAGTTTTATTGCATTAGATCAATCCTCACACATTGCATGTTTAGGATCTAATTAAATTGTGGGTTGGGAAGTAGTTGAGGTAGAACCTATTACCTGTTTATTATCAAACCTTTCGGAGTTACTTCTACATTTCCTTATTATGCCATGCTATGCCAGTAGACATGGATTGGGTGAGTGAAATCCATGATAGATGTGAGATTGTTAAATTAATGGTTTCTCTAAGGTGGCAACTTAAATACACATCTGGGTGGATTGAGGCACCTGGGTATTCCAGCGATTGCATGTTTATCTTTTGGACCGCCACCTAGGCTCAAAGGGATCATGAGATTATTCATGCTAGAAACTTCCGTGTGCAGCCACAAGCTACTATGGGCTCTAGCATAGTTGACTAAGTTGTGCGAACTCTTACAGTGGTAGACTAGCAGATGTAGGGAAAGTAGGTGTAACGGTCTACCCGATCGTAAGGTGCTAGCGCTTCTGAAAGACTATGTCTCGGTCATCTGTTTCTCAAACACCGTGTAGTGCGAGAAATTAAACAGAGGCAATCGAGTCTTGTGGGGAAAAGTGCGCAAACCTCTGCAGAGTGTATAAACTAATCATGGTTAGCCGTGTCCCTAGTTATGGACATCTTGAGTATCTAGTACCTGGATTATCATGTGAATCTCGTCATGTTACTCTAAAATAAATTTTGATGGGTTTTGTTTAAAGATGATGTTTAATTGGGATTGAGAATGCTGTCAACCATTATCAATGTTTAACAACTACCATGATAGTTAAATAAAATCTATTCCTTTGTAGTAGGGAAAAATTGGCTTCACGCAAAAACTGTAACCATAGAGCTTTCCACCAGCCAAATATGCATATAGTATAGCCTATTTCATTCCATTACTCTCTATGTGTTACTTTGCCAGCATATTCCATGTGTTGGCCCGTTTCGGGCTGCAACGTTAATGTTGCAGACTTTTCAGACGATGATTAAGGTGCCTTTAGGTCGTGGTTCTATACTCAGTGATGCTGTTGGAGTTGATGGACTCACTTATCTTCCAAGCCTTCCGATGTTATCATTATTAGATGGCCTTAAGCCATATTTATTGTAATAAGTTCTCTTTTGAGACTCTCGATGTAATAAGTGTGTGATTGCTACTATGTTATAAATCCTTCAAGTACTGTGTGGTGTCAGCATTACTGATCCAGGGATGACACCTGAGCATAGAGATTGGACCGTTTGAGGTATGGTCGCTACAGGTTCACTTTTATTTTGAGTCACTATAAATTTAAAAAAAATCAGAGAAAGAAAATGATGAAAAGATTGTTGAGGGGCTCTTCGAGCTGAAGCTCGAAGGATAAGCAAAGTGAAGAGAATAAGAAGCCCAACTATAATCTCCCTCGCACTGCGGAGGTTCGGCCGTGTGAATGGCCTTGTGATGAGTTCTTGAGAGCAGCCGGGATTTATGAGGACTTTTATTATTTGGCTGAGAATGCAGGCCTCATCGACTTCCTCCGCGACCAGCGCGAATAGTATCTCCTCCTCACTAATATTTCATGCAAAAAATTTACTTTTGTGCTAAGAAATCACCACCTTCAGTGGAATTTAACTTATATGAGGTTAAGGAGATGTCACTATATGATTTTTTCAGGTCAGTAAGATACCTTTGCGGGCATCATAGAGGAACCACATCGTAATGATGTGGAAGGGTTTATTGATACGATTGCTGTAGGGGAAACGAGGGAAGTTTCTGATGCAAGAATTACTAGCATACATTTTCCTGTTCTACGTTACTTTGCAATATTTGCTAGTAGGTGCTTAATTGGTCGCGGGAACAGTGGAAATCTCAGTGCTCCTGATATTGTTATTTTGCGCCATGCTTTGTTTTGTGATACCACTTTTAGCTTAGGCGCTATTGTTGCTAAACGATTAAATCTGAACCGTACAAAGGGCCCCATCTTTGGAGGCATCTTTGCTTCGCGCCTTGCTGCACACTTTGGGATACCTATTAGGCATTATGAGAAAGAGGAAAAGTTGTTGCCCCCTATTTTTTTAGATTATAAGAGTATGGTAGGACATGATTTCATTGTTAGAGATAAGAAGAAGATGCTTAAGTATAAATTTATATTTGATAAAAATTACTGTGAGATTATTACCTTGCATGCGCCCTCTTTGTTTAACATATTTTTAGGCACGTACCTCATTTTGCCGGAGGCCGTTCATGCATACTGGAGCCTGAGCCGGAGCCACCCCTTGACCCTTATCGGCAGTCTGTTTATCAGTGGGATCCGGAGGAGATCGCCAACCAGTGGCACCCAGAGGACACTCCTCCGTACACCGGAGAGGGCAGCTTTGAGCCATGGCCATAGACCAACTTAGGCCAAAAGCCTAAGCTTGGGGGAGTACGTATTTCTCACCGACATTACATTCATGTTCACACACTCATTCCAGTTGCCGGTGCTCAGACTTTTTCATTGTACTATCCATGCTAGTTTATTTTATTTTTAAGCCTTCTTCTTGTGTGTTCGAAAAACCTTAAGAAAACCCCAAAAAATAGTTGTAGCTTTTAGCTAGTTTACTTCCCATGCCTGTAGT
Organism: Triticum aestivum; assembly: GCF_018294505.1. Classification (NCBI taxonomy): domain Eukaryota; kingdom Viridiplantae; phylum Streptophyta; class Magnoliopsida; order Poales; family Poaceae; genus Triticum; species Triticum aestivum. Next base: position 483,768,762 of record NC_057806.1, read on the forward strand.
AGTAGTAATTAAAAGAAAACCCAAAAAGATTTCTCGTTCTTCTTTTGCTTGTTGGGAGCTTTCGCGTGTAAATAGTTTTGTTTCTTTTCTTTTCTTTGGGGGTCCAGAGGAGAAGACCATGAAGAAAATGTTGAGTGGCTCTCATATGCATAATTGTTGATCTAACAAAGAGCCCATATTACCTTGTCTTCTCCCTTGTATTGAATGCTTGCAGATTCCAGCTTAGTCCAATGCACGTGCACTATTATTATTATTCACATTGTTCGGTTGTGCAAGTGAAAGGCAATAATGACGATATATGATGGACTGATTGAGATGAGAGAAGCTGGTATGAACTCGACCTATCTTGTTTTTGTAAATGTGATTAGTTCATTGTTCCTGATTCAGCCTATTATGAATGAAACATGTTTGCAATGACAATTAGAGATTATAGTTGCTCATGCCATGCTTAATTAGCTAGGAGTTTATAATGGTCTACCTTGCGTGCCAACATGCTTTTAAAATGGTTGTGATGTGGTATGATAGGGTGGTATCCTCCTTTGAACGATTCGAGTGGCTTGACTTAGCACATGTTCACACATGTAGTTGAAACAAAATCAACATAGCCTCCACGATAGTTATGTTCATGGTGAATCATATCCTACTCATGCTTGCACTCAGTGTTGATTAATTTTATGCATGTTCATGACTGTTGTCGCTCTCTAGCTGGTCGCTTCCCAGTCTCTTTCTAACCTTCACTTGTACTAAGCGGGAATACTGCTTGTGCATCCACTTCCATAAACCCCAAAAGTTATTCCATATGAGTCCACCATACCTTCCTATATGTGCTATCTACCTACCGTTCCAAGTAAATTTGTATGTGCCAAACTCTAAACCTTCAAATGAAATTCTATTTTGTATGCTCGAATAGCTCATATATCAACTAGGGATGTCTATATCTTTCATGCTAGGTGGGTTATTCTCACAAGGATTGGACTCCGCTCCTCATTCACGAGAAAATGGTTGGTAACCGGGATGCCCAGTCACAAGCTTAAATAAAAATAATTGCAAACAAAACTTCCCCAGGATTGTTGTTAGTTGGAGGCACCTGTTGTTTCGGACAAGCCATGGATTGTTGTTTGTTGCTGGTGGGGGAGTATAAACTTTACCATTCTGTTTGGGAACCGCCTATAATGTGTGTAGCATGGAAGATATCAAGATCTCTCGGTTGTTATGTTGACAATGAAAGTATGTCACTCAATATTATTTATCTCTATTTCAAAAATCGAGCTCTAGCACCTCTACAAATCCCTGCTTCCCCCTGAGAAGGGCCTATCTATTTACTTTTATGTTGAGTCATCACCATCTTATTAAAAAGCACCAGTTGGAGAGCACTGCTGTCATGTGCATGCATTAATATTAGTTTACATTGAGTATGATTGTTATTGGATCTCTTTTACCATGAATTACAATGTTTAGTCAGTCCTTGAGCTTCAAAGGTGCTCTGCATTTATGTTTTGCGGTCTCAGATAGGGCTAGCGAGATACCATCTTGTTATATCATATTATGATTGTTTTGATAAAGTGTTGTATTCCAAGATTTACTATTATTTCTTGCTAGTTGATTATGCCATTGATATGAGTAAAAATGAGACCTAAGTGTTATTGTGAATATGGTTAGTTCATAATCTTTGCTGAAAACTTGAATACTGGATTTACATATTTACAACAACAAGATCAAACAGAGTTTGTAAAAGTTTTTCTTTATCACTTTTAGTTTGTCAACTGAATTGCTTGAGGACAAGCAAAGGTTTAAGCTTGGGGGATGTGATACGTCTCCATCGTATCTACATTTCCAAACACTTTTGACCTTGTTTTGGACTCTAACTTGCATGGTTTGAATGGAAATAATCCGGACTGACGTTGTTTTCAGCAGAATTGCCATGGTGTTATTTTGTGCAGAAATAAAAGTTCTCGGAATGACCTGAAACTTCACGGAGAATATTTTTGGAATTTATAAAAAAATACTGGCGAAAGAATCAACACCAAGGGGGACCACACCCTGTCCACGAGGGTGGGGGGCGCCCACCCCCCTGTGGCGCGCCCCCTGTCTCATGGGCCCCATGAGGCTCCACTGACCTCAACTCCAACTCTATATATTCGTGTTTGGGGAGAAAAATAGAGAAGTATTCATCGCGTTTTACGATACGGAGCCGCCACCAAGCCCTAATCTCTCTCGGGAGGGCTGATCTGGAATCCGTTCGGGGCTCTAGAGATGGGAATCTGTCGATATCGTCATCATCAACCTTCCTCCATAACCAATTTCATGATGCTCACCACCATGTGTGAGTAATTCTATCATAGGCTTGTTGGACGGTGATGGGTTAGATGAGATTTATCATGTAATCAAGTTAGTATTGTTAGGGTTTGATCCCTAGTATCCATTATGTTCTGAGATTGATGTTGCTATGACTTTGCTATGCTTAATGCTTGTCACTAGGACCCGAGTGCCATGATTTCAGATCTGAACCTATTATGTTTTCATGAATATATGTGAGTTCTTGATCCTATTTTGCAAGTCAATACTCACCTGCTATGTGTTATGATCCGGTAACCCCAAAGTGACAATAATCGGGACCACTCCCGGTGATGACTATAGTTTGAGGAGCTCATGTATTCACTAAGTGTTAATGCTTTGTTCTGGTACTCTATTAAAAGGAGGCCTTAATATCCCTTAGTTTCCAATAGGACCCCGCTGCCACGGCAGGGTAGGACAAAAGATGTCATGCAAGTTCTTTTCCATAAGCACCTATGACTATATTCGAAATACATGCCTACATTACATTGATGAACTGGAGCTAGTTCTGTGTCACCCTATGTTATAACTTTTGCATGAGGAATCACATCCGACATAATTATCCATCATTGATCCAATGCCTACGAGCTTTTCACATATTGATCTTTGCTTAGTTACTTTTCTGTTGCCACTGTTACAATTACTATAAAACAAATACTGTTACTTTTGCCACCGTTACCGTTACTTCCATATTACTTTGATACTAAATACTTTGCTGTAGATATTAAGTCTTTCAAGTGCGATTGAACTGACAACTCAACTATTAATACTTGAGAATATTCTTTGGCTCCCCTTGTGTCGAATCAATAAATTTGGGCTGAATACTCTACCCTCGAAAACTGTTGCGATCCCCTATACTTGTGGGTTATCAGCGCGCCGCAACGCCAGAAGCCTGTTATGCATGAATGACATGTCTAGCTAGCCTGCTATGCATGCACGTAGCTAGCCTACCTGCATGCGCCGCTTCCCGCCGCCACAATGCGCTGACCGGCCTCTTTTTCACGGGAGCCGCCACAGACGCAGGGATGGTTGTTGCCGCTGGTTCGTCTCATCTCGTACGCGTGTCTCCTCGATGTAGATCATTGTTTCACACTTTTCGATCCACTCACATTTATTCAACGTGGCAATTAAAACATGTTGGCAATTAAAGTGGCATATCGATCGACGCGGCTCGTTTGAACGTAAGCGCGGCTGGTGCCACTCCGGCCCCTTCCCTTCCCCTTTCCCTATTTAAACCACCACCCTCCACCTATTATCCACAGACATCCATTTGCACTGCCCCTTCTCTTCTTCACCCAAACCCAGGGCACTCTCAAAGCAAGGCGAGGATGCAGTACAACAGCCCCACCTTCCAGCTCCCATCGACCGTGTCGCAGAGACGGTATCCGGCCGGTGTCATCATGGAGAGGATGCTCCGCGTGTGGGCGTTCTCACGATGGTGGGGTGCAAGGGGGTTTTCCTAGTGGTTCCTCGGTGCGGGCTTTGCCCACCAACCAGCGGGCTCGCCGGTGATGTTCCGACTAGAGGAAGTGCATCCAAACTCTAGGACTCCGCCGATAGGGCTCACCGTCACCTTCACCAACAGATTTGATGCGTACTACCTCCTCGGCAAGGTGTTTTGGTGTGGATGCGAATTCATCACATTCACAACCCACAACATCTTCACAAACTCCGACTGCATCTTCCCCACCCACGCCGGTATGCACAGCCTCCCCTACTACATCGGCGAGGACAGCATGGAGAGGAGGAGCAGTGAAGAGGAGGCGCAATGAAGATGGTGGTGAAGTCCCAGTCTCGTGAGCTTGTCTTGCCCTAGGGTGTTAGGGCTTTTTATCTTTTATATATTTCTATCATAATTATGTCGTTGGTTGTACCATGAACTTGTTATCTCTGTCATGCTATCCCCTAAGAACTATGTTATGCTTGCTACGCTTATTTGATATGTCATTGGTTAGCTATATTTTGCTTGCTATTTCTATCTTATTTGACATGAGATATCGCTAGATGGATATGGTGTCGTACGTGAGCCCTTCTACAAATCAATCAATGAAAGGTCATCGCTCAATGAAAACCAACAAGTTTTAGGGTTAGCCTTGTAAAATGGTTGGAGGGTAGCCCATTCATCTTGTTAAATTCATGGTGTGTACTTGTGTAGGTCAAGTTTAAATGGCCCATTTAGAGTAGGGTCAAGTTTCCGCACACGCACATAATGGACTAGTTGAAGTGTCAAAAAGGAAAGTAAAGCTAGAAAAATGAGCCATGTTGATGTTGAAAAGAAGAAGAAAAGCTAAAAAATTGAATCTTGGTGGCCCTATTATGTATATTGTATGAACAAAAACAAGCTAATTTTTGAATAGTTTGTGGCCTATGCTATGGTTTAGGGCACCCTATGTTTTATGTAAGAAGTATGTGATACGTATCCATCGTATCTATAATTTTTTATTGTTCCATGCCAATATTATACAACTTTCATATACTTTTGGCAACTTTTTATACTATTTTTGGGACTAACATACTGATCCAGTGCCCAGTGCCAATTCCTGTTTGTTGCATTTTTTTCTGCAGAAAATCCATATCAAATGGAGTCCAAACAGGATGAAAACGGACGGAGAATATTTTTGGAATATTTGTGAAATATGGGAAGAAGAATAAATGCGAGAAGGTGCCCGAGGGGGCCACGAGGCAGGGGCGCGCCTGACCCTCGTGGGCCCCCCGTAAGGTGGTTGATGCTCTTCTTTGGCCGCAAGAAAGATAATTTTCGGAGAAAAATCGGGGTGAAGGTTTCAATCCAATCGGAGTTACGGATCTCCGGATATATAAGAAACGGTGAAAGGGCAGAATCAAAGAACGCAGAAACAGAGAGAGACAGAGAGACAGATCCAATCTCGGAGGGGCTCTCGCCCCGTCCATGCCATGGAGGCCATGGACTAGAGGGGAAACCCTTCTCCCATCTAGGAAGAACCCATCTAGGGAGAAGGTCAAGGAAGAAGAAGAAGAAGGGGAGCCCTCTCCCCCTCTCTTCCGGTGGCGCCGGAACACCGCCGGGGCCATCATCATCACCGCAATCTACACCAACACCGCTGTTACCTTCACCAACATCTCCATCACCTTCCCCCCTCTATCTATAGCGGTCCACACTCCCGCAACCCGATGTACCCTCTACTTGAACATGGTGCTTTATGCTTCATATTATTATCCAATGATGTGTTGCCATCCTATGTTGTCTGAGTAGATTTTCGTTGTCCTATCGGTGATTGGTGAATTACTATGATTGATTTAATTTTCTTGTGATTATGTTGTTGTCCTTTGGTGCCCATCATATGAGCGCGTGCGTGGATCACACCATAGGGTTAGTTGTATGTTGATAGGACTATGTATTGGAGGGCAAGAGTGACAGAAGCTTCGACCTAGCATAGAAATTGATGCATACAGAATTGAAGGGGGACCAATATATCTTAATGCTATGGTTGGGTTTTACCTTAATGAACGTTAGTAGTTGCGGATGCTTTCTAATAGTTCCAATCATAAGTTCATAGAATTCCAAGTCAAGGATGACATGCTAGCAGTGGCCTCTCCCACATAAAACTTGCTATTGGTCTAGTAAAGTAGTCAAATGCTTAGGGACAATTTCGCAACTCCTACCACCACTTTTCCACACTCGCTATACTAACTTTATCGCTTCTTTACCTAAACAGCCCCTACTTTTTATTTACATGCACTTTATATTCTTGCAAACCTATCCAAAAATACCTACAAAGTACTTCTAGTTTCATACTTGTTCTAGGTAAAGCGAACGTCAAGCGTGCATAGAGTTGTATCGGTGGTCGATAGAACTTGAGGGAATATTTGTTCTACCTTTAGCTCCTCGTTGGGTTCGACACTCTTACTTATCGAAAGAGTCTACAATTGATCCCCTATACTTGTGGGTTATCAAGACTTTTTTCTGGCGCCGTTGCCAGGGAGCCATAGCGTGGGGTGAATATTCTCGTGTGTGCTTGTTTGCTTTATCACTAAGTAATTTTATTTGCTGTTCTTACTTGTTCTCTATCTTTAGTTATGGATATGGAACACAAAATACCAAAAAAATTAGGTTTACTTGCTACTCATGGAGATGAGGAACCTCCTAAAACCCTCGATGCTGGTTATGTGAAAAATATTATGTACTACTTTGATAATCCTGAGAAAACCCCATTCAATTATGTAATGGGTGATACGTTGTATCAACGTGAATACTTTAGGGATTATCGCTTGACTCAAAAAGGGAAACATTATGGGATCAAATTCATATGTTGCATTGGTATGCTCGGGAACTATGCTTGAGATATGATTATACTTGTTGCTCTAGGATGAAGGCTCCACACCTTCCCTTTTCATGCAAATTTAATGATGATAACACCTTGGCTTCTTATGCTAATGGTATATATGATTACTATGATGTGGAACAAATAGAAAAATTTGTTGCTTTTATGGGTGCTTATGAAATTGAATCTTTGTTTATAGAGTGAAAAATTTGATGATTCAGTTTATAGACCTGAAAATTTAGCTATCCTTAAATATTGCTATGAGAATTATGAATTCAATTCCGATATTGACGATTTTTTTGATAGAGTCTCCGCTGTCCAAGAAGAGACTAATATTTTGCAGTAGTCTATGGAAGAAGAAATTAATGACATTGTGAGCTCATTGGATGAAAAAGATGAGGAGGAGAGTGAAGAACAAAAGGAGGAAGAGCGGATTGATCATGTTAGGACCCCGATTCTAAGTCACACCGATCTAGCATGTAACACATCATATCACTTTGTGGCCTCACACACGGTATTCCCATGGGTGCCACCTTACCTGTCCCGGGACCGTTTGCACCTTTTGGCTCACGTATATGATAGTGTCGCTAGCATCCATATGACAGAGAACCCAGGCCGACATGACTAGTCGTGAACAGAAAGTGGCGCTAACTTATGGGGACATGCATACATGAACCAGCATCGAACGTGTCGGTCATCAGTGTGTGAATCCGGGCTGTAGCAACTGGGCTAACAAGACTCCGGGAACCCGGGCTGTAGCAGGCTAGAAGGACTCCGGAAGACACCGCGTGACATTTCCCTGAAGGGATAGACACAGGAACGAAGTGGATCACATGCCGTCCAGTCTAAGTGTTCCGGAGCGGTAGTAACTGGGCTAGCAGGACTGCGGGAACCTGGGCTGTAGCACTAGACTACAATTCCCCATAAGAGAGGCTACCAAGGATAAACAACTAGGTTGTCGGATCCCACACATACCAAGCATTTCAATCATACACACAATATGCCCGATATGTGTAAATACAACATGGCATGACAACAAAACTCTACAACTCAAAGTATTTATCATTAGGCTCCGAGGAGCCAAGTATTACAAACATGGGTCTCATGACCCAACATACAGAGTATACAAGCAACAAGAACAAGCGGAAGCTTAACTTGTCTGAGTACGGACAACTATAAAAGAAAAAGGCTGAGAAGCCTGACTATCTACAAGACCCTGCCGAGGGCACAAGATCGTAGCTGACGTAACAAGCTAAATGTCGAAGTCCACGCAGAACTACTAGCGAGACTGATGTCTCTATGCAAAAACATAAATTAAGCAAACGTGAGTACAAATGTACCCAGCAAGACTTACATCAGAACTATCTACATATGCATCGGTATCAACAAAGGGGGGGTGGTGGAGTTTACCTGCAGCAAGCCAGCTTTGACTCGGTGGCTATCCTGAACTACGAGTGCAAGTAACTCTTTTGAGGTGGCGCACACGAGTCCACATATTCACCATATCAATACACTACTATGGATCCGCTCCCGTCTCCCTACGAGAACGCCATCCATAGCACTCACGCTTAGCTTGCGCATTTTAGAGTATCCACTTTCACTTGTCTATGAACTATACAGGCAACCCAAAAGTCCTTTACCGTGGACACGGCTATTCGAATAGATCATGTTAACCCTGTAGGGGTGTACATCTTCACACACGCTCTCGCCACTTACCACCATGTACACGTCGTGTATCTCGGCAACCTTCAAGCAGAAGTCTGGCGAGGGAGTTGGCCACGACCTGACTAACCACACAAGTCTCTAGTCCAGGTTTATCGCCTATTCGGGTTCCATCCACAAGGAGATCCGTCCGGGGTGTCACCCACGGCCCCAAACGATGTGTACAGGGTTCCAAGCCCACCAAACGGGTGACGCTTGGTATACCCAGCCATGGTGCCTAGTCTATCCCAAGCCCACCTGTACCGGTGCCACTTGGTAGACTACTAACACTACCTACAAACACCAGAAACTAGTTGCAACTCCTGGACAGAGATCGGGTTGATTAATAAGTCGAGAGATCTTGGAGTGCCCGGAGCCCAATGTGTGGTAGTAACTGTTCATGGATCACAAACACAGAACTCAGTTCCTGAGGACGGCTTCAATGAGACAACCCACCATGTACTCCTACATGGCCTCTCACCGCTACCTTTACCAAATCATGTTCACACACTTAGCTCTCAACAGTAGGACATGTTCACCACATTCCAATTCATCCCCGGTGAATTGGAACTGACTCAACTCTAACTAGTAGTAGGAATGACAAACAAGCATGAATGAGTAGGCACATCAGGGCCCAAACAACTCCTACTCATGCTAGTGGGTTTCATCTATTTACTGTGGCAATGACAGGTCATGCAGAGGAAAGGGGTTCAACTACCGCATCACGTAACAGTTGAATCGTTGTTGTTCTAATGTAGTAAAAGAGAGCAGGAGCGAGAGAGTGGGATTGTATCAGAATGAACAAGGGGGTTTTGCTTGCCCGGGCACTTCTGAAGATAGTATAGCTCTTCATCGGTGTCATCGAACTCATCGTCGAACCCACGTCTACTTAGAGGGGACAAATACCAGCAAACAAGGAAGAACACAATCAATGCAATGCAACAATATGATGCATGAATGTGACATGGCAATATGCTGTGATTTGAGCTAATGCAGCTAGCAATGATTTAAACGGAGTTGGTTTGAACGCAAGATTCAAATTCAAACTCCACATAAGGCATTTCAAATGCCATTGATTCAAATTGTCATATACAGTTGCTTAAGGTTTCTCAAACATGCATGAAAATGCCATAAACAGATTCTTTGGATTTTTCTGATAATTTTTCATATATAATTTGTTTCATTTGGAGTTACAATTGATTTTATATGATTTTTAGAAGTTTTGGATATTTTCTGAATTAAATAAATCATTTCTGATTTATTTTAAATCCCAAAAAATATTTACTGCGTCAGCACTATGTCATGCTGACCTCAGCAGGTCAATAGACCCGGTCCAGATCAAACCTGACCAGTGGGGTCCACTGGTCAGTGACTCAGTCAACTAACAGGGTTAATTAGCACTAACTAAAAGTTAATCTAGGCTAATTAGTCCCTGGACCCACACATCAGTGGCTGTGGGTTTAAAATTAAGTTAATTTAACACTTAGCTAATTAACAGGGGTCAGGGCCCACTTGTCAGCGGCTAATCTAACTAACCCAAATAGGATTAGCCCTAACTAACTTAGTTAGTCGGGCGGGGCCCGCATGTCAGTGAGAGAGAGGGGTCAAACCCCTGGTCAGAAGGGGTCAAACCCCGCTGGTCAAAGCGGTCAACCTGCGGGCATTTAGCCGCCGGCGTGGCCGGACATGGCGGAGCGCGTCGGGATCCACCTACAGGGGCTCTTTTGGCGCGTAGGGAGTAGCTACGGGAAGAGGGTGGAGTGGCGCATCCAACGGTGGCGGTGGCGGAGGTTGGGGTGGCCGGAGTTGCCGGCGGAGACCTTGTTTGTGGCCGCCGGAGTTCGGCTATGTACGGGGTTGGGGCTGCGGCGTGCAAACGCGCGAACTGAGGCGCCAGCGAGGCACTACCCTATGCGGTAAGCAAGTTGGGTAGCACGGGATGACCAAATGGTCGCCGGAGCAACGCCGGCGACAAGCTAGAGCGGAGGCGAGCTTCGGCCATGGTGGAACTACGGCCTAGAGGGTGCAAACGTGTGGGGGAGAAGAGGGGTTCGAAGTAGGGGCTCACGTAGAGGTCGTTGACGGTCTCAGCGCGGTCGGGGAGCCGTGGACGGCGGCGAATCGACGGCGGCGGTGATCGGCTCCCGATGTGGAAGACGGTGGTGATGACGACGCTACGGCGCGCCCCAGCTTGCTTGGCTCGGTGGAGATGATGAGGACGATGTCGCGGAGCTCATAGGCACATCAGAGGGGCGAGGCAGCGATGGTGGCCAGGATAGTAGCGATCGGCAGCGATGAGCTCGCTTGGACACGAGATTGAGATCCAGGAAAGGGGGTGAGAGTGATGGAGAGTGAGAGAGAATCGAGGGGGTCTGCGTGGCGTCTCCAAGGATCGTGGGAGCAACCTGGGAGGCAGGAGGTGGCGTGTGGTGGCCGTGCGTGCGTCGGGCACGCGTTGTGCTTCCGACTGGCGGGAGGAAGAAGACCTCCCTGCCCCTGGTGGGATTGGCCGGCCAGATGGGCTGCCAGGTAAGCGCCAGGTAAGTGCTTTCTCCCTCTCTCTTTTCTATTATTTCAATTCTCTATTTCAATTTTGTATGTTTTGATTTAGTAAAAGTACTAAACCATTTTTATAAATCTCGGAATAAATTGTGGGCACATATTGGAATATTCCCAACAGCCCTCAACTGCTTTCGGGATTAATTGGGCATTTAAAATATTTGTAGCAGTTAAATGCCCAAATTCAAATACTCTATGGATTAATTCAAAAATCCAAAGTGGATTAGAAAAATGTGCACCATTTTTGGCAGAGGTTCTAGACCAATTCAAAAATGATGAACTTTTCCAAAGGCATTTTGGGATCACTGGAAATGATTTAATTTTGACCCTAGTTGAATTTCATTTGCTGCTAGGGTTTGAACATCCCTCATTTCAAATTCATTGAAAGCTAAACATGATGCAAGCAAGATGCAAACACTAGGCAGTACCAGAAGCTAGGGATGTGACAACTCGCCCCCACTTAACAAGAATCTTGTCTCGAGATTCAAGCATAGGGTAAAAGGAAGAGGGGGTTCGAACTATCACAATCTTCATGATCCAACTGCCCGTCTTGAAGATGTTGATTCATTGCATCATATTGATCTTGACGTCCTTGCTTTCGAGATCTTCATCCAACACGATGACGACAGAGAGAAACTCTATAGGAAACGATCTCCTCGTAGGTTGAGCACTCAAGATCAACTCATGGAATGAGACATGCAAACATCTCTTGAGTTGGGACAGAAAGCACTCATTAGGGGTGATGGAAAGGAGCATATGGCAGGGTTCAATTTGGTAGGCAACAATTCCATGCTTAGGAAGATGGTGCATGGTTTCATAGTAGCGAGGAGATAATTTCCATGATTCCATAACGAAACACCTTGGGGGAGGTGACTCATAGAATTATTCCCTTAAGTGGCAAAAAGAATTACTTTTGATACATAGATTATTGCAACTTTTCATACCAGGCTAAGGCAATTTGCAAATGATCGTTTGACGGAGTTTGGGAGAACGACATACTTGGGCTAGAATGGATGATGTGGACTACCTTGTTGAAGACAATGCAATGGATGATTTTTGCTTATCATCGAAAATGGAAGGGACCTATGGTAAGCCCACTTTCCAAGATGATCTTGGACAACAACTGCTGAGAAGAGCAGCCCATGGAATTTGGCACAACGGTGGTGTAAGCTGGGAACAAAATGCAAATGTTGGGAATGTTCCAACCATCATATCTGCCTGAGATTCAGATCCGGTTGGTAACGGGATATTTCAGACAGCATGTCTGGAAAAGGAAAGGTTGCAACACAAATTGACGAGATGATGTTGCGAGATTCTCGGGAAATGAACTATGGTAGTAAGCTCCAAAATATGAGTTGGTTCTGCTACATACATGTGAACACGCTGTCCAAGACAAGCATGACCACATTGTAGTCTTACAACGAAATACTACGGAGTCCAGATGGGGAACCATCATCGAGGATACCGAAGTCTTGTGCACTTAAATTAGACTTCTTTACCTTGAACAAATCAACCAGTGGCTTTGTATGCTAGGAATACATATGTAATGGAGATGATCAGTCTATCAAACCATAGTATACTTCACACCTGCATGACTGACTTGGGATGATTCCAGAGGAAGCAAACTAACTTTCTCTAATTCATGGTGGCAACTTGTATCGAATGCACATGAGCTTAGAGGAAGTCACTTCTTACATCCGAACATATGCTTCATGGACGGGACATGAAGATAATGCTTTCAAAGTTTCCAACTGTGATGCCCCCGATTCAATCGTACACTAATCATACACGCAAACGTGTATGATCAAGATCAGGGACTCATGAGAAGATATCACAACACAACTCTACAAATAAAGTAAGTCATACAAGCATCATATTACAAGCCAGGGGCCTCGAGGGCTCGAATACAAGAGCTTGATCATAGACGAGTCAGCGGAAGCAACAGTATCTGAGTACAGACATAAGTTAAACAAGTTTGCCTTAAGAAGGCTAGCACAAACTGGGATACAGATCGAAAGAGGCGCAGGCCTCCTGCCAGGGATCCTCCTAAACTACTCCTGGTCGCCGTCGGCGGGCTGCACGTAGTAGTAGGCACCTCCGGTGTAGTAGGAGTCATCATCGACGGTGGCGTCTAGCTCCTGGGCTCCGTCGTCTGGTCGCAGCAACCGAGTAAAGAAAGGGGGAAAAGGGGGAGCAAAGCAACCATGAGTACTCATCCAAAGTACTCGCAAGCAAGGAGCTACACTACATATGTATGCATTGGTATCAATTGGAATAAGGGTATCATAGGTGGACTGAACAGCAGAATGCCGGAATAAGAGGGGGATAGCTAGTCCTATTGAAGACTATGCTTCTGGCCACCTCCAGCTTGCAGCATGTAGAAGAGAGTAGATGGTAAGTTCACCAAGTAGCATGGTGTAGCATAATTCTAACCGATGATCCTCCCCTCGTCGCCCTGTGAGAGAGCGATCACCGATTGTATCTGGCACTTGGAAGAGTGTGTTTTATTAAGTATCCAGTTCTAGTTGTCATAAGGTCAAGATACAACTCCAAGTCGTCCTGTTACCGAAGATCACGGCTATTCGAATAGATTAACTTCCCTGCAGGGGTGCACCACATTTCCCAACATGCTCGATCCCCTTTGTTCGGACACACTTGTCTGGGTCATGCCCGGCCTCAGAACATCAACACGTCGCAGCCCTACCTAGGCACAACAGAGAGGTCAACACGCCGGTCTAAATCCTATGCGCGCAGGGGTCTGGGCCCATCGCCCATTGCACACATGCACATTGCGTGGGCGGCCGGAGAGCAGACCTAGCAACCTCCATTACAAAGGAAGTTGCGTTACGCGGTCCAACCCGGCGTGCGCCGCTCAGTCGCTGATGTCACGAAGGCTTTGGCTGATACCACAATGTCGAGTGCCCATAACTGTTCCCGCGTAGTTGGCTAGTGCGTATAGGCCAGTAGCCAGACTCAGATCAAATACCAAGATCTCGTTAAGCGTGTTATCTTGAAGTCACCACGAACGCCGACCAGGGCCAGGCCCACCTCTCTCCTAGGTGGTCTCAACCTTCCCTATCGCTCTGCCACAAAGATCCACCCAGAGGGCCGTCGGGACAAAGGTCCTTTCAGCCCCCAATCCGTGAATCACTCGCGGGTACTCCTCGAGCCAACCCGACTTTAGTCATCACATGTATCATGCATAAAGTATATAGTACATACCCGTGATCACCTCCCGAGTGATCACGGCCCGATAGTATAGCATGGCAGACAGACAAGAATGTAGGGTCACTGATGATAAGCTAGCATCCTATACTAAGCATTAGGATTGCAGGTAAAGGTAACAACAGTAGTAGCAAGGACAAGCTATGCATCAGGATAGGATTAACGGAAAGCAGTAACATGCTACACTACTCTAATGCAAGAAGTAGAGAGAAGAGTAGGCGATATCTGGTGATCAAAGGGGGGGCTTGCCTGGTTGCTTGGGCAAGAGAGAGGGGTCGTCAACACCGTAGTCGTACTGGGTAGCAGCGGCGTCAGTCTCGGTGTCTAGCGAGAGAAGAGGGGGAAGAATCAATAAATATAATGAAAACACATGCATAGTGATGCATGACATGACAAAGCGTGATGCTAGGTGTGCCCTAACGCGGTATGAGGTGGTACCGGTGAAGGGGGGGGGGAACATCCGGGAAAATATCCCCAGTGTTTCGCGTTTTCGGACAGATGAACCGGAGGGGGGAAAGTTGCGTGTTCGCTATGCTAGGGATGCGTGGCGGACGAACGGGTTGTGTATCCGAATTCGTCTCGTCGTTTTGAGCAACTTTCATGTACAAAGTTTTTTCATCTGAGTTATGGTTTATTTTATATTAATTTTAAAAGAATTAAATCATTTTTAGGATTTATTTAATTATTTTAATTCAACATTATCCAGAATAGTGTTTGCTGACGTCAGCATGACATCAGCAGTTGACCATGTCAACCTGACAGGTGGGTCCCACGTGTTAGTGACACATCTAATTATCCAGTTTAATTAACCTAATCAGGATTAATTAGGGGGGTGGGCCCCACTGTCATTGACTAATTAATTAACTAACAGTTTAATTAGTTTAGTTAGTTATTTGGTTAATCTTAATTATGATTAATTAGTTTAATTAATTGTTTAGTTTAATCAATCAAGATTAATTAAGTTAATTAATTATTTAATTAATCAATTAATTAATTATTATTATTATTTATTTTTATTTTATTATTATTTTTAAACGTTCCAGGGCAGTGGCCCACTGGTCATAGGCCCAAGGCCTAACGGGCACAGGGCGGTGCGGACGTGGGCACCGCCCGAACGGGCATGGGCGCTGGGCACCCGAGACGGTCCAGGCGCGGCCCGCCGGACGGTGGTCGCGGTAGGGCGCCGGCGAAATTAGCCATGTTATTTTGAGAAGACATAATTGCTTTGTTAGTATGCTTGAAGTATTATTATTTTTATGTCAATATGAACTTTTGTCTTGAATCTTTCGGATATGAATATTCATACCACAATTAAGAAGAATTACATTAAAATTATGCCAAGTAGCACTCCGCATCAAAAATTCTGTTTTTATCATTTACCTACTCGAGGACGAGCAGGAATTAAGCTTGGGGATGTTTGATATGTCTCCAACATATCTATAATTTTTTATTGCTCCATGCTATATTATCTACTGTTTTGGACATTATTGGGCTTTATTATCCACTTTTATATTATTTTTGGGACTAACCTATTAACCGGAGGCCCAGCCCAGAATTGCCGTTTTTTGCCTGTTTTAGGGTTTCGAAGAAAAGGAATATCAAAAGGAGTCCAAACGTCATGAAACCTTCGGGAACATGATTTTGAGGAAGATTATGATCCGGGAGACTTGGACCCTACGTCAAGAAAAGAAACAGGAGGCCACGAGGTAGGGGCGCGCCTACCCCCCCCCCCCCCCCCGCCCAGGCGTTCCCTCCACCCTCGTGGGCCCCTTGTTGCTCCATCGATGTACTCCTTCCTCCTATATATACCTACGTACCCGCAAAGGATCAGATACGAAGCCAAAACCCTAATTCCACCGCCGCAAATTTCTGTATCCACGAGATCCCATCTTGGGGCCTGTTCCAGAGCTCCGCCGGAGGGGGCATCGACCACGGAGGGCTTCTACATCAACACCATAGCCTCTCCAATGAAGTGTGAGTAGTTTACCTCAGACCTACGAGTCCATAGTTAGTAGCTAGATGGCTTCTTCTCTCTTTTTGGATCTCAATACAATGTTCTCCCCCTCTCTTGTGGAGAACTATTCAATGTCATCTTCTTTTTGCGGTGTGTTTGTTGAGATCGATGAATTGTGGGTTTATGATCAAGTCTATCTATGAAGAATATTTGAATATTCTCTGAATTCTTTTATGTATGATTGGTTATCTTTGCAAGTCTCTTCGAATTATCAGTTTGGTCTGGCCTACTAGATTGATCTTTCTTGCAATGGGAGAAGTGCTTAGCTTTGGGTTCAATCTTGCGGTGTCCTTTCCCAGTGACAGTAGGGGCAGCAAGGCACATATTGTATTGTTGCCATCGAGGATAACAAGATGGGGTTTTCTTCATATTGCATGAGTCTATCCCTCTACATCATGTCATCTTGCTTAAGGCATTACTATGTTTTTAACTTAATACTCTAGATGCATGCTGCATAGCGGTCGATGAGTGGAGTAATAGTAGTAGATGCAGGCAGGAGTCGGTCTACTTGTCTCGGACGTGATGCCTATATACATGATCATACCTAGATATTCTCATAACTATGCTCAATTCTGTCAATTGCTCAACAGTAATGTGTTCACCCATCGTAGAATACTTATGCTCTCGAGAGAAGCCACTAGTGAAACATATGGCCCCCGGGTCTATCTTCATAATATTAATCTCCAACTACTTAGTTATTTCCTTTGCTATTTACTTTACCTTTATTTTACTTTGCATCTTTATCACAAAAATACCAAAAATATTATCTTATCATATCTATCAGATCTCACTCTCGTAAGTGGCCTTATAGGGATTGACAACCCCTATTTGCGTTGGTTGCGAGGATTTATTTGTTTTGTGCAGGTACGAGGGACTCGCGCATAGCCTCCTACTGGATTGATACCTTGATTCTCAAAAACTGAGGGAAATACTTACGCTACTTTGCTGCATCATCCCTTCCTCTTCGGGGAAAACCAACGCAGTGCTCAAGAGGTAGCAATGAGGATATCATCTTTCTTCAACACACACACAGACAAAAGATATCCCTTAGAGATGAACTAAGTCAGGTAAGCTTTATCTTCCAACTCTACAAGTTGTTGTTTGGCTTAACCAACTAGCTCAGGGTATTCGACACAGATTCTTGGAGAAAGGGTGGTTTACCAGAAACCAACTTGATCACAAGCTCAACATAACAGTCAGGGCCAACCTAGTGATACTTCTGAGAAGATATTCAGAAAATCACGAACCACCGATATGTTATTAAGCTTGAGAACAATCTTGCTTTTCAAGGCAAGATGATGGGATAAAAAGAGCAAGGGATTGATACGATCCTAACTCATTGATCGAAGAGTGCACCAGGAAAATGGACTAGGTAGCATGATCAATCTCAGGATGGTGATTCAGTAATCAAGACGCTAAGAATGAAATTATCATTCTTTAACTACCAAGCATTGATTTCACACATCACAATTCACTTGTCGGTATTCCGGTTGCAATAACACGGAGACCGGGGAATGAACGATGATGGCAAGAAGTATCACTGTATCAAGAGTTCATAGGAGGTGGTGTGATTCCCATGACATTCTTGACATCAAGATGGTAATACCCCAAGGTAGAGCAGAACAAAAGCTGGATTAGCATTTTGATCTGTGGAATACAACTACTTTGACCCAATCCTAGAAATGGATGAGGTACTGGATTTTGTTTCTCCTAGTCATTCCAGAATAGAATGGCTTGACGGACCACAAGAATAATAGGCATTGATAACACGGATGCACAACTACTCCTGACTATTAATTGATAGTTGATGGTCGGAATACAATTGAGGAGGGACAACTCAAAGAACATATAACTTTTTGAGTTGTGGATGCATAGATCAGCATGTCAAACCAAGTTCGACAGGTTTCTTCTGGATAACCCATGCAGAGGGGTAGATCTGGCAGAGTCACAATATAGAATGAAGAACTCATGAAGAGCACTCTTATTGTGATCTTTTGGTTGAAAAGAACTTCTGCCATATCGGTTCATGGTTTTGGAAGAATGATATACCACGGACCCTGAGGACTATCACAAAGGTTACTAATATCCTAAAGGAATGAGCAAACACTATCAACAGGAGGTAGGTGGAGTGAATCTTGGGTATAAGGACCCAGAAATAGAATACCTACTAACTAAATAACATCACGAGATGCTTTTGCGAATGGTGGCCAGGATCATCACACTGGGAACACAAAACATGGCTAGACTACTAGGTGACTCCCTAAAACACCTAGGGTCATAATAATAGCTCCAACATATATGTTGAGGTAGTAGAGTACCTCAACACACCGATTAGTGTGGTTAATCTGGCACAAAAGTACAACGAGAACAGAGGGAAAGGATTTTGCAAATGCATCAGATTGTTTAGAAACCTGGGATGACTCGGACAACATAACGGTTGTAAATGCTCAAAAAAGATTTGAGACATCATGCAAAATGGTGGTATAACCACTCAACATCACAATATCAAGGTTCCGACATGAACTGTCAACACACAGAAATAGTAGGAACTGAACCGGGGCTTGAATCCATCAATCTTATAAGTCTATGGATTAGTAACACGTCATCCTAATAGATAGATGAGAAGGCCTAGTTCTTAATCTCCGTAGAAAAGAAGAGGTTGACTCAGATCAGAAGGGCATAAGATAAAGGAGTAAAAAGAGCCTTACGTGCCCTTCCACAATCAATTCCCATACATAACTAAAGCATTTCTAGACTCGACTTCGACCAGTTTGACTTGGTAATACTACAGGCAGTCCGGCTCTGATACCAAAGCTGTCAGGACCCCGATTCTAAGTCACACCGATCTAGCATGTAACACATCATATCACTTTGTGGCCTCACACACGGTATTCCCATGGGTGCCACCTTACCTGGCCCGGGACCGTTGCACCTTTTGGCTCACGTATATGATAGTGTCGCTAGCATCCATATGACAGAGAACCCGGGCTGACATGACTAGTCGTGAACCCAAAGTGACGCTAACTTACGGGGACAGGCATACATGAACGAACATCGAACGTGTCGGTCATCAGTGTGTGAATCCGGGCTGTAGCAACTCGGCTAACAGGACTCCGGGAACCCGGGCTGTAGCAGGCTAGCAGGACTCCGGAAGACACCGCGTGACATTTCCTCGAAGGGACAGACACAGGAACGAAGTGTATCACATGCCGGCCAGTCTAAGTGTTCTGGAGCTGTCGGGGATATACCCCACGGCGTAAACCGACCGGAAGTATAACCCGGCCGGATTAGGCGTTTCATCGGTAAACCGCCAGAGGATTGGCGGTTTATGTGTCTGGCGGTTCACTGGTATGACAATTCACGAGCCTGAAGACTCACTGGTGACTCGGCGCATATTCCAGATGGATGACAAGGCCCAAGGCCCAGTAGGCCGGTTTAGGTTAATGGTGGGCCGATTTAAGAGGAAAGGCATGAGGAACATTTATCTTACAAGGAGTTAAGACCTGGACTTGTATCCGTTTTGTATTAGAGATAGACTAGTCCTAATCCTAATAGGACTCGACATGTAACCCGCCCCTCCAACATATATAAGGAGGGGCAGGGCTCCCCAAAAGGGACAAGATTCACAAGTTCCACAAGTTGGACAAGTTAGGTTTAGACAATAGCTCTCGAGATAGAGCACTTTTGTAACCGTGATCATCATCATCAATATCAATGAAGCAGGATGTAGGCTTTTACCTCCACCGTGAGGGGCTGAACCTGGGTAAAACATCGCGTCTCTCGTCCCGCTCAACCCCTCTCAAGCTACCACATAGATGCGTTGGCCTCGCGACTAAGTCCTGACAACTAGGACATCTGCCGTGACAATTGTACGACAGTTGGCGCCCACCGTGGGGCCTGCGCATGGTGGTGTTGAGTTCTTGGAGGGATCCTCCCAGTAGATCGAGAATTTCATAATTTACCGGATGAAGAAAGTCGGTTTCAGAAGGATCTACGTCGTTGACGAGCAGTCAAAACAACATGTTCAGATTCGATCTATATGAGTCAAGGTTCTGCAAGTTGCCAAGCCAAGTCAAATCGCCCTGGCAATGGTCATGTTGGACAATGGAAAGTGTGTTTAGCAATTAACAATGGAACCTATTTGGAAGGGTCTACGTCAGAGTCATATTCGTTAAATCCGGATTTACAGCCGATGAGATTTGAAGGATACGAGGGTTTGGCGTTTTATCTGCGCATCGCCGAGGCAAAGCGATCCGTCGAATCCGATTGTAGATCCTACTGCTACTTTGTGCGTGGAAGACAAGTCAAACAAAAAACGACTCGGACGACCTCGCATCGAGTTGTTGCCTCTGCGCCACGCCTGGCTACCAGACCGCGACCGCCTCCACCTCGCTTTCCCGCTGCTATTCCCTAACATCACAACGGGAGATTACAAATCAATTGACCAGCACGTATCAATCAAACAAGTACTACTGGACATATCAAGCAAAAGACTAGGATTGTCTACTATTTCTCAATAGCCAGAGCCACGTTCGATGGGCTAGCAAGATTTAGATGGAAGAAAAGTCAAAACAGGAAAACGGGCCACTACCCAGAAGGGAACACAAACGTGGATCCATCGGACCGGCCACGACCCGGGAGTGGAGACGGAGGCGAGCTCCGCTGCTGGATACATCGCCCTGACCCGCCTCCTGCTGCCGCCTTACCGTGGCCCGCCTCACCAGCATCATCACTGCCGGCTTGTCTCGCGCTGGCACTGCCCCGTCCGCGCCGACTGCAACCTGCCTCGACCGGCACGGCCTTGAGCCAGATCCTGCCTCACCGGGTCACCCTCGCAGCGCCCTGCGCCACCGCGTGAGCCGACCTTGAGTCATCGTTCGCCGTCCGCGCCTTTCGCCGGCCACGCCTGTCTTCCACCCGCTGCTGCGCCGGATTGAGTCGCCCCGACCTCACTTCAAGTCGCCGTCGGATCCCCTCCTTGCGCCTCTCCCTTGCTGCGAGAGCCGCCCCGTTGCCGTGAGTCGCCGCCAACGGAGAGCCGCTGTCCTGCACTGAGCCGCTGTTCTCTGCCGCCATGGGATCGACCCGCCCAGCCAGGTCCTCTGCCTCTGAGCGCCTCCTCTGCCGCGCCGTGTTAGAGAGCCTTTACCACGGTCTCTCGCCTCTGCCATGGTCGGGTGCGTCCGCTATGAGCCACTATTGGCACACCATGTTCCGACCTTGAGCTGCCCGCGTCCACCGTGCGCCGCCACCGCCAAGTGGTTGACCAGCCGTTGAGGCCGTTCCCCGCACGCCTCCGCGGAGGATGCACATCGAGCCGCCGGTCTTCACTGGCCCTGCGCCCCTGCCCCTGCTCTCGAATCACGTTGGGTCACTGTACGCCGAACCGCCGGGCCTATCTGAAACACACCTGTGAAGCTAAAACTATGAAAGGTCATCATTTGGGGACACAGTGATGGGTTGTTAATATTATTAAGGAAAAGCTATGTGATGGCCCATATTTTAGGCCAAGAGATATGGCTTGTGATCTCCAAGTGGAGTATGGACTGTCCCTAAATTACTCACAGGCTTGACATGGAAGATCAATTGTTCAGAGAGAATTTTATGACACGTATAAAGAGCCATGCATCCAGTTACTAATGGAGAAAAATGGATTAAGAAGCAAAGTACTACCTCTCTCTCAGTTTACAGGGCGTGCGCGTGCCCCTAGGTCATCAATTTGACCAACCTAATACAAGTCATATATTACAAAAAATATACCAATATAAACTTCAGATGTTCTATTTTCAAATCGTATAATTTTTGTGTTATATAGTTTATATTAAGGTGATAAAATTGGCAACCTAGGTATACGCGTAGGACTTGTAAACTGAAACGGAGGTAGTACCATCGGTGTTGCCTGACAGTCATGATGGATATTGCATGGTTTTTCTTATTGAAGCATTTAAAGGGTAATTGGACGGTGAGTGGACTGAAGAAGCACGAGATGCTATGGTTGAACTGGGTTGTATTTTCATGCCAACGTGTGCTGCCGAAGCTGGTCCACGCCCGTACATCCGCGTCGGGATTCCTCCAGAGAGCTTCTGCTTGCTTCACCTGCCTTGGACCCGCCGCTCTAAGCACTGGGTCATCGAGCGCCGCCTCCACTCTGTTGACCTGCCTTGTTGCTCACTTCCGCGGCCTTCTGCTAAAGACCCGCTGCCGTCGTCGTGGTTACGCCCCAGGTCACCGGTTTACCTGAGCCGCCGGGGCTAATTGAATCGCCAGTCTGCTTGAGCCGCCAGGGGTTATATTGAGTTGCCTATCTGCCTAAACTGCCTCTGTCATGTTGAAAGGGATCATCTGTGAATGAATCAGGTGATATCTTTCTATATATATTTTATTGGCATATGTTATTTTTGTCGAAAACAAATTACTTTAATTTGTATATTCTTATATACAGGATCATTATTCATTACAAAATGTGGTTTATACCACGGGTATGGAGCACGGGTTGATAATATCCCACCTGGCGATAGTCCGAGACATATTACATGATGAATGGACGCACACAAGTCGCCGCGCTTGCGGCCCGGTCTACATCGACTTGCCAGGATCGCGTTTGGTCGCTGTTCAATGGACGTGCACAAAGTCACCGCCTCTGCGGACCCGGTCTACGTTAACTCGCCCGTCCGTGTCGGTTTACGACACCGGTGCCGATTTTCCACGTCCGCACTGGCTTACAATGTCGCGACCGATTAATTTATCTGTGCGGCCTCTGATGTTGCGGTCGTCCTTGTTGTCCGTCTCTCGCGGCCTGGTCTACATCAACATACCTGGCCGCACCTGTCTGCATGAGCTGTTTATTGGGTATGAGCAAGTCACAGCTTGGGTAGCCCGGTTTTCTTTCAAATTGGAGGCAAATTATCATAAACCGCTGTTTGCACTGGATGGCTCAATGGGCAGGTGCACAAGTCGCCGCCACTACAGTTTTGGTTAAACTTCAAATCGCCAGTTGGAAGGAACCATTGGCCGAGTTGCTGACACGGCTCGTATGGGATCATTTATAACCCACCGCAGTCACCTCAACTTTCTGTGGATTCACATCGCGTTATCAGCATCAATGATATACACCTTCTTCTATGATCAAACACGGAGAATCTCAAGCCAACTCCTCGAGTCACCTTGAGACTCGGGGGCTACAATGATATGATTCAGCTATATGCCGGTTTTTCAGTGAAGTCAAGAACCCCAGGATGTTGGAGAGAAAGATAACTCGGTCCCGGAGGCTACTATTATATTGATGAAAATTTAAAGGCCGTCAGAAATATTTCGGCTCAGAATGATGCTTCCGGTTTATAGTCCGGTTTAAGGGGAATCCCGTCTCCAACACAGCGCTGAAGCCCTTAGTATCTGGTTCAAATCCGGTTTAAGAGGAAACTATCTCTTGCAAATCTCTGAAGCTCTCAAATCCAGTTTAAAAATGTCCGGTTCAAAAAGGAATTAACTTCTCGCAAGTTCGAGTTTAAGGGCCGTCAGAAAATTTCCGGCTGAAAATGAAGATTCCGGTTTAAAATCCAGTTCAAGGGAAAGATGTCTCCCACAAAGCTTTGAATCTCCCAATATCTGGTTCAAAATCCCGGTTCAAGAAAGATTTTATCTCTTGCAAAAAGTTAAAGGGTGCCAAAGAGGACCTGCTGCCATGATGCGCAGTTCAAACATGGGTATCATGCCTTATTGGCTTATCATATTATTGATCACTTGGGGGCTTGGTCGTATCTGAACCATAGCTACACCTCTTGATCGGCGCAAAGCCACAATATCACTTGGGGGCTTGGTCACGTCCGAACCATAGCAACGCCATTTGGTAGGCGAAAAGCCACAACATCAGTTGGGGACTTGGTCATGTCTGAACCATAGTCACGCCTCTTGATCGGCCTAGTGCCACAGCATCACTTGGGGGCTTTGGTCGAACCCGAACCATCGCTACACCTCTTGATCGGCGTAATGCCAACGCATCATTTGGGGACCTGGCTGACTCGAACCCTAGCTACGCCTGTTGGGGGCTTGGTCGTGTACGACCATGGTAATGCCTCTTGATCGGCTTAAAGCCTCATTTGCAAATGATTTATCTTTGCCTTTGCTTGAATTCTGTTCTTTTTTGCTAAAGACCTTTTACTTCTGTTGCGTTTTTAAACCGACATTGTTAATCCGGTTCGACTGTCAATTACAAATTGGCAGAACACGGTCAAATCTTAATCTGGAGACTATCTGCCCGGTTTGATTTTATGTTACCATCTTATTATGGAGTAAACCGGTGTTCATTAACCCGGCTTGACTTTCAACTACAAGTTGTCAGTACATGACTAATTATAATCCGGTGATTATTAACCCGGTCTGGTTTCGATTATAAGTTGCTAGTATTATATATGGTTAATCCGGTGCTTGTCACAACCCGGTATGGTTTATCATAAACCGGAACAATATGGAAGGAGTTATCAGTACTCAAAATTTGGGTTATTACCTTTACTACAAAAAAGTTGGTAAACCAACAATGTGATTCAATGTCACAGGTATGATATATTTCATATTTGATCATTCTTAAGTGTAGCCTTGGTTATCAACCCAGGTTATATGTTGGGCATTATGACCCGTCCGGTGGTAAACCGCCAGGACACTTTAAACTTGTTGTATGCAGAAACAGGTTGAATAAAGTATGATGATAAATTATCCGGTGTTTATTAAACCGGCCTGGCTTTCGACTATATGTCGCCAGTATGATGATAAATTATCCGGTGTTTATTAAACCGGCCTGGCTTTAAGACGATAAGTCGCCAGTATATGATGAGAAATTATCCGGTGTTTATTAAACTGACCTGGCTTTGGACTATAAGTTGCCAGCATATATTTGGATTACGCCATTGGAATCATG
Source organism: Triticum aestivum (assembly GCF_018294505.1). Classification (NCBI taxonomy): domain Eukaryota; kingdom Viridiplantae; phylum Streptophyta; class Magnoliopsida; order Poales; family Poaceae; genus Triticum; species Triticum aestivum. The sequence continues at coordinate 483,793,807 of NC_057806.1, forward strand.
CGCTTATAAATCATTGGATTATATTATTCAAATAGAAAACATGGCTGGATTTTTTTATGGTTATTAATATTATGATTGAGGTTTTCAAAGTCGCTTTAGCGCAATGGATATGAATATGATTTATTCTGCAATGGAAGGAATAAAGTCCCAAGTCACGGCAGGCTTACGACCCGGCACTTGGGGGCTACATTATTCAAAGTTGAGATTATATCAAATATGCAAGTCTCATGTCGCTGAGAGCATGCACCATGACACTTGGGGGCTAATGCAAAGTCATTTTTTGCTCATCTTATTGAAGACCCGACTCATCATATCATAATGAGCCGGCCCTTGGGGGCTACCAATTGCTCCTGTCAACAATTCAAGTCTACATGATCATATCTACAAAGTCCCTGCTCATTATTGCATAATCACCTGGCCCTTGGGGGCTATATTGGTTGAAGTTTTTATGAGTATAAGGCAATTACAAGTCCCAGGTTGCTGCAAGCATAACAACCCGGCACTTGGGGGCTACATATGTGGAATATTCAATTGTGACTAGTAACTGAGATGAACGATCTGGATTTCTTCAAGGTTGCAACATTTATATTGACACAAGTCTTAAGCTATCATTATTTTCTCCTCTTAAGACTTGGGGGCTACAGGTAATATGCATATAAAGGAGGAACATCTTCAAATTCTCAGTTTTTGGCAAATCAGGAAGATTAATTGTGTGAACCGGCGTTGGCAACAATCATAACCCGGCGTCTATAAACGGTCATAATCCGGGATCATCAGTTTTTATAGCCCGGCCATTTTGGTAATGTTAAACCGGCAAGTTTTTACATCTTCAAACCGGCTGAATATCAGATGAATATTTCAAGACCAATATTTCTTAAACCGGCGCTTTGGAAGCCGACTCAAGTGGATTATTCTTCACAATATTTTTCTATGAGAAACCAATGTCAGCAAATTGAGTATGACGCTAGCTTATTGACCTGGATTTTCTAGAAGGAGAAATGACAAGGACTTAAGGATGATCAGGTGCCGGTCTACAAGAATTCTTAACCCGGAGCACAACCTGTCAAGTTTGTTCTTGTGTTTATTTTACAGGATGAGTTTAACATGGATAAATCCAAATTAAACTGGGAGCTAATGTCGGGGATATACCCTGTGGCGTAAACCGGCCAGAAGTATAACCGGGCCGCACTGGACGACTCACTGGTAACCCGCCCGGAGGTTGGCGGTTCACGGGCTACCCGCCCGGTCTTGGCGGTTCATTAGTAACCCAGCGGGCGGGTCAGATGGATGACGAGGCCTATGGCCCAGAAGGCCGGTTTATGAGGAAAGCACAAGGAATATTCCCTTACAAAGGAAGCAAGACTAGGACTCCACTTGTAATAGAGTAATCCTAATCCAACTAGGACTAGTCATGTAAACCGCCCCTTCAACATATATAAGGAGGGGCAGGGCTCCCCAAAAGGTCAATTACATGACCCGGTGTCGACAACAATTATGACCCGGTGCCATCAATATTTATAAACCGGCCATTTTGGTAATATTAAACCGGCAAGTTTTACATCTTCAAACCGGCTGAATATCAGATAAGTATTTCAAGACCCATATTTCTTAAACCGGCGCTTTGGGAGCTGAGTCAAAGGAGTTATTCTTCACAATATTTCTCTGTGACAAACCAATGTCGGCAAATTGATTATGAAGCTGGTCTGTTGACCCGAACTTCCCAGAAGGAGGAAATAACAAGGACTTAAGGGTGATCAGGTACCGGTCTACAAAAATTCTTAACCCGGAGCATAACCTGTCAAATTTGTTCTTGTGTTTATTTTGCAGCATAAGTTTACCATGGATAAATCCAAGCTAAACTTGGGGGCTAATGTCGGGGATATACCCCACGGCGTAAACCAGCCGGAAGTATAACCCAGCCGGATTAGGCGTTTCATTGGTAAACCGCCAGAGGATTGGCGGTTTACGTGTCTGGCGGTTCACTGGTATGACGATTCACGAGCCTGAAGACTCACTGGTGACCCGGCGCGTATTCCAGATGGATGACAAGGCCCAAGGACCAGCAGGCCGGTTTAGGTTAATGGTGGGCCGGTTTAAGAGGAAAGGCATGAGGAACATTTATCTTACAAGGAGTTAAGACCTGGACTTGTATCCGGTTTGTATTAGAGATAGACTAGTCCTAATCCTAATAGGACTCTACATGTAACCCGCCCCTCCAACATATATAAGGAGGGGCAGGGCTCCCCAAAAGGGACAAGATTCACAAGTTCCACAAGTTGGACAAGTTAGGTTTAGACAATAGCTCTCGAGATAGAGCACTTTTTTAACCGTGATCATCATCATCAATATCAATGAAGTAGGATGTAGGCTTTTACCTCCACCGTGAGGGGCCGAAGCTGGGTAAAACATCGCGTCTCTCGTCCCGCTCAACCCCTCTCAAGCTACCACATAGATGCGTTGGCCTCGTGACTAAGTCCTGACACCTAGGACATCTGCCGTGACAATTGCACGACAGGAGCGATAGTAACTGGGCTAGCTGGACTCCGGGAACCCAGGCTATAGCAGACTACCATGGCTCAGTGGAAGCACTAGACTACATTTCCCCATAAGAGAGGCTACCAAGGATAAACAACTAGGTTGTCGGATCCCACACATACCAAGCATTTCAATCAGACACACAATATGCCCGATATGTGTAAATACAACATGGCATGACAACAAAACTCTACAACTCAAAGTATTTATCATTAGGCTCCAAGGAGCCAAGTATTACAAACATGGGTCTCATGACCCAACATACAGAGCATACAAGCAACAAGAACAAGCAGAAGCTTAACTTGTCTGAGTACAGACAACTATAAAAGAAAAAGGCTGAGAAGCCTGACTATCTACAAGACCCTGCCGAGGGCACAAGATCGTAGCTAAGGTAACAAGCTAAATGTCGAAGTCCATGCAGAACTACTAGCGAGACTGAAGTCTCTCTGCAAAAACATAAATTAAGCAAACGTGAGTACAAATGTACCTAGCAAGACTTACATCAGAACTATCTACATATGCATCGGTATCAACAAAGGGGGGGTGGTGGAGTTTAACTGCAGCAAGCCAGCTTTGACTCGGTGGCTATCCTGAACTAATTAACAGGGGCCAGGGCCCACTTAGCTAATTAACAGGGGCCAGGGCCCACTTGTCAGCGGCTAACCTAACTAACCCAAATAGGATTAGCCCTAACTAACTTAGTTAGCCAGGCAGGGCCCACATGTCAGTGAGAGAGAGGGGTCGAACCCCTGGTCAGACGAGGTCAAACCCAGCCGGTCAAAGCGGTCAACCTGTTGGCGTTTAGCCGCCGGCGTGGTTGGGCGCAGCGGAGCGCGTCGGGATCCACCTACAGGGGCTCTTTTGGCGCGCAGGGAGCAGCTACGGGAAGAGGGTGGAGTGGCGCATCCAACGGTGGCGGTGGTGGAAGCTAAGGGTGGCCGGAGATTGCGGCGGCGACCTCGTTTGCGGCTGCCGGAGTTCGGCTATGTACGGGGTTGGGGCTGCAGCGTGCAAATGCGTGAACTGAGGCGCTTGCGAGGCACTACACGGTGCGGTAAGCAAGTTGGGTAGCACGGGATGACCAAATGGCCGCCGGAGTGACGTCGGCGACAAGCTCGAGCGGAGGCAAGCTTTGGCCATGGTGGAACTATGGCCTAGAGGGTGCAAACGCGTGGGGGAGAAGAGGAGTTCGAAGCAGGGGCTCACGTAGAGGTCGTTGACGGTCTCAGCGGGCTCGGGGAGGCGCGGACGGCGGTGATCGGCTCCCGAGGTGGAAGACGGTGGTGATGACGATGCTACGGCGCGCCCCGGCTTGCTTGGCTCGGTGGAGATGACGAGGACGATGCCGCGGAGCTCGTAGGCACGTCAGAGGGGCGAGGCAGCGGCGGTGGCCGCGGCAACAGCGATCGGCGGTGACGACCTCGCTCGGATGCGCGCGAGAGAGAGAACCAGGAAAGGGGGTGACAGCGAGGGAGAGTGAGAGAGAGTCGAGGGGGTCTGCATGGCGTCTCCAGGGATCGCGAGAGCAAGCAAGGAGGCAGGAGGTGGCGTGCAGTGGCCGTGGGCGCGTCGGGCACGCGCTGTGCATCCAACTGGCGGGAGGAAGAAGACCTCCCTGCCCCTGGTGGGCTGGGCCGGCCAGATGCGCTGCTAGGTGAGCGCCAAGTAAATGCTTTCTCCCTCTCTCTTTTCTATTGTTTAGTTTTCTATTTCTATTTTGTATGTTTTGATTTAGTAAAAGTACTAAACCATTTTTACAAATCCTGGAATAAATTGTGGGCACATATTGGAATATTCCCAACTGCCCTCAACTGCTTTTAGGATTAATTAGGCATTTAAAATATTTATAGCAGTTAAATGCCCAAATTCAAATACTCTATGGATTAATTCAAAAATCCAAAGTGGCTTAGAAAAATGTGCACCATTTTTGGCAGATGTTCTAGACCAATTCAAAAATGATGAACTTTCCAAAGGCATTTTGGGTTCATTGAAAATGATTTAATTTTGGCCCTAGTTGAATTTCATTTGCTGCTAGGGTTTGAACATCTCCCATTTCAAATTCATTGAAAGTTAAACATGATGCGATCAAGATGCAAACACTAGGCAGTACCAGAAGCTAGGGATGTGACATATCACCCATGCCCACCTTCTAATGAGAGTAACTCTTCAACTCATACATTGTTTAATTTCCCTTCGTGCTTACCGAAGGATGAATGCTATGATGCTTGTTATGATCCCGTTGATTCTTTTGAAATATCCCTTTTTGATGATGCTTGCTATGCTTGTGGCCAAGATGCCAATATGAATTATGCTTATGGAGATGAACTTGCTATAGTTCCTTATGTTAAACATGAAATTGTTGCTATTGCACCCACGCATGATAGTCCTATTATCTTTTTGAATTCTCCCAACTACACTATATCGGAGAAGTTTACCCTTATTAAGGATTATATTGATGGGTTGCGTTTTACTATTACACATGATGATTTTTATAGATATAATATGCATGTGCTTGCAGCTCCTACTTGCAATTATTATGAGAGAGGAACTACATCTCCGCCTCTTTATATTTCCAACACGAAAAAATTGCAAGAAATTGTTTATACTATGCATTGGCCCTTACTTTGTGTGCATGAATTGTTCTTGTATGACATGATGATGCATAGGAAGAGAGTTAGACTTCGTAATTACATGATATATGTTACTTTGTGCTCACCACTGAATTACAAATCATTGTAAATTAAAATTGGCTTTGATATACCTTGGGATCCGGGTGGATCCATTACTTGAGCACTATATGCCTAGCTTAATGGCTTTAAAGAAAGCGCTCCTAGGGAGACAACCCAGAGGTTTTAGAGAGTCATTTATTTCTGTTGAGCGCTTCCATAAATTTTAGAAACAAAAAAATAAAGAGGGGAACCCAAAACTTTTCATAAAGGAAAGTGAAAGTGAGAGAGACAAGCATTGTTGAAGTGGGGGGGCTCCTTGAACTTTGTTCATGCTCATGGAAACTTTGTGAATCTAGATTACAGAAACTTTTCAACAAAAATAATTATCCCGTACAATTCCATTGTATTATTAAAATAATGTGCCAAGATTTGCCTTTAGGATGTTTACATTGCTTGTTGGTTTGTGCGGTGTAGAACAGAAACTTTAGCTGTAGTGCGCGATTTTACATTTTTTACTGGAACGCCAAATGTCGGGGTACTAATCCACGAGCACCTATGGGACCGGTGGACCGAGCCCCTTTCGGTTCGGCCAGGGGGCGAAGATCGCACGAAGAGCAGATCGAGGCGAAACACACGAGCAGTTTACCCAGGTTCGGGCCGCACGGATGCGTAAAACCCTACTCCTGCTTTGTGGTTTGTATTGAGTTCTTGCTCGGGAGCGCTGAGTGCTATAGTGCACACTAGCAGCTAACGAGACCGAGCATGAGAGTTCTCTCCTTCCTTCTCCCCCCTCCCTACGTTGCGCATGGGCCTCCTTTTATATGCTCAAGGGGTCACCGACAGGTGGCAACGTAAACAAGGGTAAAAATGGAAGTGTTGCAGTTGGTACAGCTACCTGCTACAGTGTATCATACCTAACCCTGACGGCAGGGGACAAGGGCATTAAATGCCTGTCTGCGTCGCTCAAATAGTGCAAAAGGGACCGTCAGGGACGCCACCGATCGCCACGATGGCAATCTTGTCAGCGCCGCTTGCCACCGCGCACCGCTGGCTGCACAGCCTCCCGCCACGTATGCCTGGAAGGGTCCCAGAGCGACACGTTGGTGGATGTGCTGGAGCGCGGGCACAGAGTGGTGGCTTGCCGCGGCAAGCGCCTTTCCGCGGTCGTTGTCTCGTCGCATCCGGGAGCTTGTCGCTCACCGGGCCTTGCCGGGACGCGTGGCGCGTCGCGGCAAGTTCCTTGAGATGCCTTGGTTGGCCTTCCCGGCAAGCTCCTCTTGCCGGGGTCTTGTCTCCTTGGCTTGGATACTTTGTCCTTGAATGGCTCCAAAGGAACCACGGAGGACCTTGGCGGTCACCCGGCAAGCCTTGCCGCGGGATGCTGCGACTGCCCGTGCACAAGTTCGGGATACTAGGGTACCCCTACTCTAGTACACCGACACCAAACGTTTCTGAAACTTTTTGAACTGCCTTTATATACAAATTTTTTATTTTTACTAATTTTGGCAGAATTTTTGGAGTACCAGAGATATGGTGAATTTTCAGATTACTACAGATTGTCCTGTTTAAGACAGATTCTGTTTTTGATGCATAGTTTGCTTGTTTTGATGAAACTGTCATTTCTATCAGTGGATTAAGCCATGAAAAAGTTATATTATAGTAGATACAATTAAAAAACAAAATATGAATTGGTTTACAACAGTACTTAGAGTAGTGATTTGCTTTATTATACTAACAGATCTTACCGAGCTTTCTGTTGAGTTTTGTGTGATTGAAGTTTTCACGTTTTGGGAGAGATCACGATGGATGAAGGAATAAGGAGTGGCAAGAGCCTAAGATTGGGGGTGCCCGAGGCACCCCAAGGAAATATTCAAGGACTCCCAAGCAACCAAGCTTGGGGATGCCCCGGAAGTCATCTCCTCTTTCTTCTAACGATCATCGGTAATTTCACTTGGAGCTATATTTTTATTCGTCACATGATATGCGTAAATCTTGGAGAGTCTATTGCATTTAGTTTCCACTTTTCTTTTATGCACCATGCTGGTATGAGATAGTCCTTGGTTGATTTATAGAATGCTCATTGCACTTCACTTATATCTTTTGAGTATGGCTTTATAGAATGCTTCATGTGCCTCACTTATATCATTTGAAGTTTGGATTGCCTGTTTCCCTACACATAGAAAACCACCATTTTTAGAATGCTCTTTTGCTTCACTTATATTTGTTAGAGCGTGGGCATATCTTTTGTAGAAATAATTAAACTCTCTTGCTTCACTTATATCTATTTAGAGAGATGACAGGAACTGGTCATTCACATGGTTAGTCATAAAATCCTACATAAAACTTGTAGATCACTGAAGATGATATGTTTGATTCCTTGCAATAGTTTTGCGATATAAAGATGGTGACATTAGAGTCATGCTAGTGGGTAGTTGTGGATTGTAGAAATACTTGTGTTGAAGTTTGTGATTCCCGTAGCATGCACGTATGCCGTTATGTAACGAAGTTGGAGCATGAGGTATTTATTGATTGTCTTCCTTATGAGTGGCAGTCGGGGAAGAGTGATGGTATTTTCCTACCAATCTATCCCCCTAGGAGCATGCGCGTAGTACTTTGTTTCGATGACTAATAGCTTTTTGCAATAAGTATGTGAGTTGTTTATGACTAATGTTGAGTCCATGGATTATACGCACTCTCACCCTTCCGTCATTGCTAGCCTCTTCGGTACCGTGCACTACCCTTTCTCACCTTGAGAGTCGGTGCAAACTTCGCCGGTGCATCCAAACCCCGTGATATGATACGCTCTATCACACATAAGCCTCCTTATATCTTCCTCAAAACAGCCACCATACCTACCTATCATGGCATTTCCATAGCCATTCCGAGATATATTGCCATGCAACTTCCATCATCATCATATACATGACTTGAGCATTCGTTGTCATATTGCTTTGCATGATGTTTTCATGGCTTGTCCGTTTTTTATGTCCTTGCTACGCTAGATCATTGCACATCCCGGTACACCGTCAGAGGCATTCATATAGAGTCATATATTTGTTCTAGTATCGAGTTGTAATATTGAGTTGTAAGTAAATAAAAGTGTGATCATCATTATTAGAGCATTGCCCCATGAAAAAAAAGAAAAAAGAAAATAAAAGAAAAAAAGAGGCCAAAGAAGCCTAAATAAAAAAGGGGGGCAAAAGAAGGCCGCAAAAAAAAGGAAAAAAGAGGGGGCAATGTTACTATCCTTTTACCACACTTGTGCTTCAAAGTAGCACCATGTTGTTCATATAGAGAGTCTCTTGAGTTATCACTTTTATATACTAGTGGGAATTTTCATTATAGAACTTGGCTTGTATATTCCGATGATGGACTTCCTCAAATGTCCGAGGTCTTCATGAGCAAGCAAGTTGGATGCACACCCACTTAGTTTCCAGTTTGAGCTTTCATACACTTATAGCTCTTAGTGCATCTATTGCATGGCAAACCCTACTCATCACATTGACATCAATTGATGGGCATCTCCATAGCCTGTTGATTAGCCGCGTCGATGTGAGACTTTCTCCTTTGTGTCTTCTCCACACAACCTCCACCATCATATTCGATTCCACCCATAGTGCTATGTCCATGGCTCACGCTCATGTATTGCGTGAAAGTTGTAAAGGTTTGAGAACGTCAAAAGTATGAAACAATTGCTTGGCTTGTCATCGGGGTTGTGCATGATTTGGATATTTTGTGTGGTGAAGATGGAGCATAGCCAGACCATATGATTTTGTAGGGATAACTTTCTTTGGCCATGTTATTTTGAAAAGACATGATTGCTTTATTAGTATGCTTGAAGTATTATTGTCTTAATGTCAAATGATAGACTATTGCTTTGAATCACTCGTGTCTTAATATTCATGCCATGATTAGATACATGATCAAGATTATGCTAGGTAGCATTCCACATCAAAAATTATTATTTTTTATCATTTACCTACTCAAGGACGAGCAGGAATTAGTATGCTATGGTTGCTACTTTCTATGTTATGGATGTATGCTTGCTACATGAGATATCGGTAGATGGATATGGTGCCGTAGCCGAGCCCTAGACATGCTCTCTAGATGGATATGGTGGCTAATGGTGCCACCAGACTTTATTTTAGACGTGGTTTCAGATGCATATCATGATCTACATAATTAAGTCTAACATGCTCTTAATAACAAAAACAAAAAATCATGTATACAATATTTTTGGGGAACCCATATTTTTATTGCAACAAAAACATGTTTATAATACCGGCATGTCAAAAAATCAAACTGTTGCGCCGTAGGCTATATACAAAAGGAAAATTCCACGATATGTACAAATAAATTTGACATGGGCAAGTCCAACAATAAAAGGATTTACCATGGCAATAATCAAGGAAAAAATAGAGCCATCACGTGCACTATTTTCTAGGCCTCTTTTATCTTTGTGGGCCTTCGACACTCAACGCAGTGAGACGGCCCATTTGGGCCCTAGAACTACGTTTTTTCCGCGATTGGTGTTGTCTGACGAAACTGAAGAAACTGAAAGCGTACAAAACTGACGAAACTGACATGATTCACAAATTAAGCAACATAGAGCATAGAGCACATGATCCAAAAATTAAGCAACACAGAGCATAGTGCACATGATCCACAAATTTAAGCAAATCATAGAGCACATGATCCACAAATTTAACCAAATCCTAGAGCACATGACACCACACTAATAACATCTCTAATGAGTGATGACCAGCTAGTAAGCAAATCCTAGAGCAACTACACACAAATAAAAGGGATAAAATCATAAAGCTATCAGATTCGCCTGCTTGTTCAATTGAATCATCTGCTTCAAGTTCTTGTTCATCTTCTTTATCCCCCCCCTTCAGATCTGCATCCCCAACTATCAGAGCAGCACTTTCAGAGACCAAATTCGTTGGTGCTAACGGCAGATTGAGCTCCCGGGTTGGGACCCCATTGAATTGAATCCACTTAACGTAGTCATCCAGCCATTCAAAATGTGTGCATTTCTTCACAGTCTGAAACGAAAACATGAACCCTAAATCCCAGATCGAAAAATAATTTAAAGCAAATAGAAAAAGAAATCAGAGAAAATCATGAGATAAAACCTGCCCCTCTGGCTTGCTCTCGCATTTCACAAACTCGCGCCCATAGTTGCCATTCTTGACCTCCTTCGAAGTCAACCGTATCAGTGGTGCACTGCGTGGGCAGTCAGGACATCGCTCCATGGGAAGTGGACCATACTGGGTCCATGATGGGCGGGAGGCTAAAGTGGAGCTCGACATATCGCCCATAGTCGTCGGAGAAGAAGAAGCAGAGGAGTGGCTCCTCTCGTCGCTGGAGAAGAAGAAGCAGAGGAGGAGTGGCTCCTCTAGTCACTGCAGAATAAGCACCGGAAGAAAGGGGGCACGACCAACAAGTCTCGTGGATAGCCTCTCGTGGATCGCCCCATGATCCAACGATGCGGAGCTGTCCATGTGATCCAACGGCACGGAGCCTGCACGCAGCCTGCCCTCGGAATTCCTTCTAGAAGACCACATCCGAGGGTTGTCGCTTGGTGCTAGGGTATGATCGGACGGCTAACGTTCGGAGCTAGGGTTAGGCGAAACCCCGCAGGGTTTAGAGGGGTTTTGAGCTAGTCAACGGGGATTCAAAGGCTTTGACTGAGCATAACTAATTTAAAAAAAATTAAAAGATGAAACCTTCGGCGTTGGTCGTTTTATAGGACACACTGACGAGGAAAAACACTAAACTTGGTATACATACATTTAGAGAAAAAAACCTAGCTAGCACAATCAAGGTCAAATGAGCACCATTAATTAAAAAAAATAAAAAATCTAGAAAACCTGCGCACAATGTTGTCTTGTGTGACATGTTACCAACAAAAAATCATAAACTTTGTCTATGGACATTTTCATGAAAAAACCTTCAAACATATGAGCTATCACGTACAACGTTTCATAGTGACCAAGGAGAGGAGGTAGGGTTTCCCTTTAGTTTTTGAAAATTTAAAAAAAAATCAAAAAAATCACCAAAGCTTGATTTCAAACTGAATAAGAATGATCTGAACTTAGTTTTCCATTTTCATATGGTAAAGGTGTTTTAATGGTTTTTCTATTAAAGTATATTTTTTCAAAAAAAATGCAAAAATAGAAATATTAATTCAATAAATAGTGATTCTTCGAATCTACACTATATAGATTGAATTGGTGTTAATAAAAAATATTTGGCAAATTTGGAGTAGGTCCAAAAAACTTGATTACAAATGGGGTTGTTTACCCTAGCTTGGGAGCTCATTTGGAGCACATTTCTCATGAGTACAAGTTTTACCACGCAAAAGAGATCGGATTGATCACCTAACGTTTATAATAGTTCAGCAAACTATGCAACTCACACAACAGGGGAATGGACTTCAAGTGTTGGTTCAAATTCAAAGTTTGCCTAAAATTCAAATTTTGCCTCAGTAGTTCAAATTCAAAGTTTACAAATAAAATTATTACAGCTTACAAGTTTTCACAGTAGTTCAAATTGACGACAGAATCCTTATTAAAAATCCTTAAAGTTCAAAGTTTATGACTTGCATTCAAGTTCAAATTCAAATCTTTGCCTTGCTCCTTCTGTTGCGGGATGGGTTAACCATCTTGCTTCTGGTTTTCCTGACTGGGATATTTTGTGCTTTTGAAAGCTTTGTCTTGTTGCTTCTGATCTTCACTTTTGGTGGTGGCAGCTTTGTTGAGCTTTGACTGATCGAGCAAGTGCTGACCAGTTGATGGTCATCTATGGGTTTAGTAATCTTTAAAGGAACTTCAAAAAAAATAACTTCCTCCTCTCTTATAGCTTCAAAACCTTCATAAGCGATGGTTTCAAATTCCGCATCAGATGATGGTTCAACCAAAGTTTCTTCCTCTCTAGGTATTTTCTGTCTTGTGCCTCTAATTATCCTAGAGCTGGGTCAAACAGAAATAAGCTTAGCATCGATAAAAAAGAGAACAAATGTAAAAAATGGAAAGATTGCACACAACCAAGTTGCTACTTCAATTGCTTCATTCTCTAAACTTGCTGCATTCTCCTCTAAACTTTCTGCATTCTCCTCTGCATTTGCTACTGCCCATTGTTCCTCTTCTGCAAATGATGCATCAACTAGATTGGTACAACGCCTACAATATGCCTTAGGATACCACATCTTTTGCACTTATGCTGTTTTTTTACACGACCCTCTTCACCAGCTCTTATCCTATTTTTCCTTGGTCTTCCTGGTGGTCTAGTCAGTACAGGAGAATAGAGTCTAAACCCTGGGTCTACTATGTTCAATTGGCCTTTTCCCAAGAGTGCAGGCACATTTTCAGCATAAGCAGCCCTAAATTTGGCAACATAGAAATATTTAGAGCAATACTGATCTACTTCACCATCTGCACCTCCAATAACATTCATGAGATGTATGGCATGTATGCACGGTTTCACATGGATCTGCAATTGCCTACAACTTCATTCCTTAGTTGCAAGGTTCACTGAATATCTTCCCTATTTTTACTGTCAGTGTATGTCACCTCAGCCTCGTATATCGACGGTCGAATGCATTTCATCCTTAGTCCTCTTGCCTTGGCATGCAATGCCTTAATCAGAGATGGGAACATAAGATGGCCAACACATTGTGTTGCTGCAATTCTTTTATGAAGAGCCATCTTTACCATGATCATCTACCTGATCTTATCAAATACTTACCATAACAAAATCCCTTTCACTGACTTGAACTTTGCATTGAAACACTCAGCGAGGTTATTGGTCACATAGTCTACTTTGCAGATTTCACTGAATTTGCTTCTTGACCACAACTTTCCATGATGTTCATCCATGTACTCCTTCACTAAAGGATCATGAGCATACAACACTCTCAAATGGTGCTCATGCTTCCTCAAGTTGCATGTGTATGATGTTGGCCATAGATTCTCATCATAAACTTTGCCTTTCAATTTCTTTTTAAAATTATGCGCTAGGTGTCACATACATTCCCTATGTTCCACTCCAGGGAATACAATTTCTACTGTAGTTTCTAAACCCTTGCAAGCATTTGTGTGTATAACTAAACCTGAAGGTGTACCTATAATGTTGCGCAACTGCTGCAGAAACCAGACCCAACTCTCCTCACACTCTACCTCCAACACACCAAATGCAACTGGGAATAGCCAGTTGTGTCCATCAACTACAGAAGCTGCTGCTAGCTGGCCTCTCCATCTTCCATTCAAAGCAGTTGCATCGACAACCAAATAGGGACTACAACCATTCAGAAACCTCTGCCAGCAAGCCTTGAAACAAACAAAAGCCCTCCTGAAGCACTCCTTCTCCATTGCCTTCCCTTTTAATTTGTACTTAACTGTGTGCTTGTCAATCTCTACAACACTCCCTGGACTAGCCGTCTCCACTTCAGCTTTGAAGGTGTAAAGCTACTGAAAACTCTCATTCTATGGACCATTAATCCTATCAAGAGCCCTTTCCTTAGCATAGAAAATCATCATGTACTGTATATTAATCTTGTACTTCTCAAATAGCTTCACATGGAGTGATGTTGGACCAATTGTTGGTGTTTCCCTCACCCAATCCAAGATTGCATCTGCCACCCACCTAGTCTTTCGAAGCTTAGATTTGTCCTTTCCCGCTCCCCCTCCAGGTGGGAAAGTGTGCCCGTGTGGGTTGCTTTTTATCTGAAAATGAAAAATGATGTCAAATACAATTAAGAAACAGTACACATGATCTGAATATAGAATGGATAAATAATCTGATAAAAAGATCCAGTTGTAATACCTGAATCAATTTGGTCTTTAGCATAGTGTATCCATGCAACCTCCACCTACACCTATCATAAGGGCAATGAACAGTGAATCTTCCTGGCTCACTCCTATCAACCTCATAAGAGTTTTCAGTGAGAATGCAATATGTAGTCACTACATTACGACAGTCCACCATCGATTCGAATACGGTTCCTGGATTAAGGTCGGGATTCTCCCTGTTCCACTCAATTGTTGGCATGTCCTCGCCATCATATTCTTGTAAAACTAAGGAGTCAATGTTATCCTCCCTCTCTTCATCGTCAGTGTCATCAAATCCAGCACGGCTGCTGGGATCCTCTGGATATTCATCTTCACTGCCTGTTGACTGACTCTATCTACCAGTTCAGGGGATAGAATCTCATCCTCACCATCATGTCGAGGCACTTCCTCGTCAGGCTCTACATCTACTTCTATATCAGGTGCATAAGGGAGAGGAAAAGTGGCAGAATTAGCGGCAGCCGACATGTTGTGGCTTTCAGAACCGCTAGGTTTACTTGGTCTCGACCTACAAGGAGTGCGAGGATGCTCGCTATTAGCAGAGACATATGATGTTTAAACACCCTTCGGGATACGTTGTTTGCGTGCCTGAAGCACACTGATATGGATTTTACCGAAACGGGTGTCAGCATTCAAACTAAATAGCAATCCCAGATGCTCATCACAAGTTAATGGGACAAATCTCTACTTGGTACTGTCGAAATATCTCAGTTCAACAGCATCGGCAGGGCTCCACGGATACTCACAACAGAGTGCCTCACGGAAATCTGCGAACGAAACGCTGGTTTCTACCACTTCAGGATAGAAAAATCTGGAAATCATACACAGTCTAGTTCCACGCAGCTCGCTAGTTTCCATTCTAACCGCCAGCCGAAAAGCAAGTGCAGGATCAACCCTATTCGATTGAAATAAGATAAAGGGCGCAATTAGGCCGAAAATTGTCAGATAAATTGCACTAATTCACTCCAATGGTGGTCAAATATAGCCTAATTTATGCATCTCCTAATCAATTTGAGAGGAAAATAATGCTTACCCAGGTGGAATCCATGAATTATCAGCCTCTGATTCGACCCAATCATCTCCACGATCGATGGGCCGGACGGGGTGCCCCCCGATTGTTGGGGAACACAGTATTTCAAAAAAAATTCCTATAATCACGCAAGATATATCTAGGAGATGCATATCAATGAGAGGGGAGAGTGTGTCTACGTACCCTCGTAGACTGAAAGCGGAAGCGTTTAGTAACACGGTTGATGTAGTCGAACATCTTCGTGATCCAACCGATCCAAGTACTGAACGCACGGCACCTTCACGATGTGCACACGTTCAGCTCGGTGACGTCCCTCGAACTCTTGATCCAGTTGAGGCCGAGGGAGAGTTTTGTCAGCACGACGGCCTGGTGATGGTGATGATGGAGTTACCGACGCAGGGCTTCGCCTAGGCACTACGACAATATGACCGAGGTGGAAAACTGTGGAGAGGGACACCGCACATGGCTAAGACAAATCTTGGAGTGCCTTTGGGGTGCCCCCTACCCGCGTATATAAAGGAGGGGGGGAGAGGAGGCCGTCCTAGGAGGGGCGCGCCTATAGGGGGAGTCCAACTAGGATTCCCAATCCTAGTTGGAGTCCCCTTCCTTTTCCAAGAGGGGAGAGAGAGAAGGAGTAGGAGAGGAAGAAGGAAAGAGAGGGGGCACCGCCCCCTCCCTAGTCCAATTCAGACTTGCCATGGGGGCGCGCGGCCACCCCTTGAGGCCCTTCTTTCCTTTCCCGTATGGCCCATTAAGGCCCACTACTTTCCCTGGTGAATTCCCGTAACTCTCCGGTACTCCGAAAAATACTTGAATCACTCGGAACCTTTCCGATGTCCGAATATAGCCTTCCAATATATGGATTGTTGCGTCTCAACCATTTCAAGACTCCTCGTCATGTCTGTGATCTCATCCGGGACTCCAAACAATCTTCGATACATTAAATGTTTCTCCGGTATTCGGGTGTTGCATAATCTCATAGTCATAGGAACATGTATAAGTCATGAAGAAAGCAATAGCAACAAACTAAACGATCCTAGTGCTAAGCTAGCAGATGGGTCTTATCCATCACATCATTCTCTAATGATGTGATTCCATTCATCAAATGACAACACATGTCTATGACTAGGAAACTTAACCATCTTTGATTAACGAGCTAGTCAAGTAGAGGCATACTAGGGACACTCTGTTTGTCTATGTACTCACACATGTATCAAGTTTCCGGTTAATACAATTCTAGCATGAATAATAAACATTTATCATGATATAAGTAAATATATATAACAACTTTATTATTGCCTCTAGGGCATATTTCCTTCAGTCTCCCACTTGCACTAGAGTCAATAATCTAGTTCACATCGTCATGTGATTTAACACCAATAATTCACATGTTTATGTGATTAGTTCACATCTCCATGTGACTAATACCCAAAGGGTTTACTAGAGTCAATAATCTAGTTCACATCGCTATGTGATTAACACCCAAAGAGTGATCATGTTTTGCTTATGAGAGAAATTTGGTCAACGGGTCTGCCACATTCAGAGCCGTATGTATTTTGCAAACTTTTCTATGTCTACAATGCTCTGCATAGAGCTACTCTAGCTAATTGCTCCCACTTTCAATATGTATCCAGATTGAGACTTAGAGTCATCTAGAACAGTGTCAAAACTTGCATCGACGTAACTCGGTACAACTAACTTTTTTGTCACCTCCATAACCGAGAAACATATCCTTATTCCACTAAGGATAATTTTGACCGTTGTCCAGTGATCCACTCATGGATCACTATTGTACCCTCTTGCCAAACTCTTGGTGAGGTACACAATAGGTCTGGTACACAGCATAGCATATTTTATGGAACCTATGGCTAAGGCATAGGGAATGACTTTGCATTCTCTTTCTATTTTCTGCCGTGGTCGGGTTTTGAGTCTTTACTCAACTTCACACCTTGCAACACAGGCAAGAACTCCTTCTTTGACTGTTCCATTTTGAACTACTTCAAAATCTTATCAAGGTATGTACTCATTGAAAAATATATCAAGCGTTTTGATCTACCTCTATAGATATTGATGCTCAATATGTAAGTAGCTTCACCGAGGTCTTTCTTTGAAAACCTCCTTTCAAACACTCCTTATGTTTTCCAGAAAATTCTACATCATTTCCAATCAACAATATGTCATTCACATATACTTATCAGAAAGGCTGTAGTGCTCACACTCACTTTCTTATAAATACAGGCTTCACCGCAAGTCTGTATAAAACTATATGCTTTGATCATTTTATCAAAGCATATATTCCAACTCTGAGATGCTTTCACCAGTCCATAGATGGATCGCTGGAGCTTGCACACTTTGTTAGCACCTTTAGGATTGACAAAACCTTCTTATTGCATCATATACAACTCTTCTTTAAGAAATCCATTAAGGAATGCAGTTTTGACATCCATTTGCTAGATTTCATAAAATGTGGCAATTGCTAACATGATTCGGACAAACTTAAGCATCGCTACGAGTGAGAAAATCTCATCGTAGTCAACATCTTGAACTTGTTGAAAACCTTTTGAGACAATTTGAGCTTTGTATATAGTCTTACTACTATCAGCGTCTGTCTTCCTCTTGAAGATCCATTTATTCTCAATGGCTTGCCTGACCATCGCTTCCTCATAGTTCGTAGGTTCATCATGGTCTAGTAACATGACTCCTAGAAAGGATTACCGTACCACTCTGGTGTGGACCATACTCTAGATAACTTATGAGGTTCGGTAGTAACTTGATCTGAAGTTCCATGATCATCATCATTAGCTTACTCACTAATTGGTGTAGGAATCACTAGAACTGATTTTTGTGATGAACTACTTTCCAATTCGGGAGAAGGTACAATTACCTCATCAAGTTCTACATTCCTCCCACTCACTTCTTTCAAGAGAAACTTCTTCTCTAGAAAGGATCCATTCTTAGCAACGAATATCTTGCCTTCGGATCTGTGATAGAAGGTGTACCCAACAGTTTCCTTTGGGTTTCCTATGAAGACGCATTTCTACGATTTGGGTTCGAGCTTATCAGGTTGAAACTTTTTCACATAAGCATCATAGACCCAAACTTTAATAAATGACAGCTTACGTTTCTTGCTAAACCACAGTTCATATTGTGTCGGATTTAGATGGTGCCCTATTTAACGTGAATGCAGTTGTCTCTAATGCATAACCCCAAAATGATAGTGATAAATCGGTAAGAGACATCATAGATCACACCATATCTAATAAAGTATGGCTATGACGTTCGGACACACCATTATGCTGTGGTGTTCCAGGTGGCGTGAGTTGCAAACTATTCCACGTCGTTTCAAATGAAGATCAAACTCGTAACTCAAATATTCGTCTCCGCGATCAGATCGTAGAAACTTTATTTTCTTGTTACAATGATTTTCCACTTCACTCTGAAATTCTTTAAACTTTTCAAATGTTTAAGACTTATGTTTCATCAAGTAGATATACCCATATATGCTCAAATCATCTGTGAACGTCAGAAAATAACGATACCCGCCGTGAGCCTCAACACTCATCGGATCACATACATCAGTATGTATTATTTCCAATAAGTCGGTTGCTTGCTCCATTGTTCCGGAGAACGGAGTCTTAGTCATCTTGCCCATGAGGCATGGTTTGCAACCATCAAATGATTCATAATCAAGTGATTCCAAAAGCCCATCATCATAGAGTTACACCAATATGACCTAAACGGCAGTGCCACATATAAGTTGCACTATCATTATTAACTTGGGCTTATTCCATCTATGCCCCCAATTCCTTAGTTGTGCTCAGTTTTCCCCACGCTTCAAACTTTTGCTCACTTTTCCCCATTCCCTTAGCTGAAACTCTCACAAATGTTCATAACAGACGTTTGCCGTCTTGGCCGTTAACTGACTTGTGGGGCCATGTTGGACTCTGTTGACTGTGGCTGTGGCTTTGCTGGTTGGGCCGTGTTTGTGTTCATAGGACGGGCCCATTAGTTTGTTGGTAATAAATTAAAAAAGCATGCTATTGATGGATGCAACCTGCTATGCATGCCCGGCTTTGGCATCGATGTAGCCTGCTATGCATGCGAACACCGCCATGCACGCATCTAGTGACCTAGACCTAATCGCATGCATGCACGCCGACACGCACGCATCGATCCGTGCCGCACGGTTGCCGGTGGATTCAGTCACTCCGTAGCGTCGTTTCACGCGTCGCAGGCATACGTGCCGGTGGAAGAAGGGGCAGGCTGCACGCACGGTTGCATCCATATGTCGAGGCATTGGTTCACGCCGCAGGCTGCACGCACACTCGTGAATGGGAGGCAGGCAGCCGCCAACACAGAGCACGCAGAAGGGGAGGCAGGCAGCCGCCAACGCAGCGCACGCAAAGCACGCTCGCATCGATTCACGTTCACACATTGATGATCGCATCGGTTCACGCACGCACTGAGTCACGATCTACGCCGGCCGTTTGTGTGTGTACCCACTTCGTCTCCCCCGGCTATTTAAACTGCCCTCCATTGCCTCTTCTTCTACAGATCCATCTGCGCCTCCAACTTCTTCTCTTCTTCCCCCAAAAGCCAAAGCCGTTCCACTCAGCGAAGCGAGCAAGATGCAGTACAACGGGCCGACATTCCAAGCGCCGCCCACTGTGCCGGAACGGCGGTACCCCGCCAACGTCGTCGTCGAGGAATCCCTTCGCGTGTGGGCGTTCTCCCACTGGAGGGGAAGCACTGAGCTTGCATGGGGGTTCCTCCGTGCGGGCTTCCACCACCTCCCGGCGGGCTCGCCGCCCATGTTCAACCTCGTGGAGCAGCGTCCCCACGCCAACGCTCCAGTTGTAGGGCTCGTCGTCCACTTCACCAACAGGTTCGATACCTACTACCTGCTCGGCAAGGTGTATTGGTGTGGGTGCGAGTTCATCGCATTCATGACCTATAACATCTTCACCGACTTCGAGAGCGTCTTCCCCGCTCACAACCGCATGCAGCCTCCCGTACTACCTAGGCGACAACGGCCTTGAGGAGGAGGAGTACTGAAGCCGGCGGCGAAGAAGACGGTGAAGCCGGCGGCGAAGAAGACGGTGTTGCCCTAGCTACCCTATCTATCTACTATGTAGTGTGAGTTTGGTGTGTGTGTTGCCCGAGCTATCTATGTAAGGTTAAACTATTATCTACCAGTGTCTATGTAAGAACTTATGTTGCCCTAGCAACCATATCTAAGTTAAGTTATGTGTGTTATATTAATGCTTTGTTATGTTTGTATTTTGTTTGTCCCAAGTTTAGACACGGCTAATTGGCGTGGGAAAAATTAACCAAACAAACTAAAAATGATGTGTTTATAGATGCCTTCTAAAAATAAGAACATATTGTAAATTTGTACACGACTTTGGTTTGAGAGCTCTGTATTTTTTAGGTATTCAAAGAATACTTTGGTTTTCAGAAATATTGAAGTATCAAATACTTTGAGATATTTGGCTTTAGTCAAAAGTGTAGTTTTAACTACACTATGTTTGAAGTATATAAAAAAGAGGGTTAGACCTCTTTTTCTAATCATGAAGTATTGGTTCGCTAGGCATAATAATACTGCGGTTTGCAAATACTTTGATTCTAAAAAATGAAGGGACCCATAAAGGAAATCCAAAAAAAATCCTCAATGAGATAGAAGAGATTGGGCAATCAAATTAATGAAAAAAAGCAATCAGAAACAAAAAAGAACAAAGCAATCCTTCCTAAACAAAAAAAGAAACATCGCTTGTTTCTGGGCTTCTTTTTGGGCCAGCGAACTATGTTTTTTTAGCAGAATTGACGAACTCAAGGACAAAAGTTTGGCAAGTGCGAGAGAGAAGAGATGAACTTGATGTATATTCCTTGTGCTGCTCAAGTAATACTTACTGTCATCTGACGAGCTATGGTATGATCCAATACTCGAGGTTATTAGCTAACAAAATAATCCTATCACTGAACTGGTAGTTGTTTTCTGCCGAAATTGAAAGTGTCGAAACTTAACAGTAAACTGCATACATTCAGTGATCAATAGTTGCACAAAACAGAATTGCATTTGAGATAAATAGACTTGGATTCCTAAACAGTGGCAACAACAGTAGACAAACATCTCTAACGAGAGATGGCCATCAAGTAAAAAATTCCTAGAGCAAGTATTCCTAAAGCTATCAGATTGGATTGCTTCTTCAACTCAATCAGCTGCTTGAAGTTCTTGTTCTTCTTCTTCAATTCCGTCTTCAGTTCGACATCTACCACCGTCGGGTATTCCGGACGCGCTGCTGCTGCCGGAGCGGCACTGTCATGGGGCAGATTGGACTCGCGGATTGCATTCCCCCTCGAATCCAGCAAGCCCGACCCTTGAAGCCTCTGGATGTAATCATCCATCCACTCGAAATGGTGGCATTTCTTCACGATCTGAAAACGAAATCATGTAACCTAAATCCAAATCTGACAGATTTTTTGAGAAATTAGAGATAAAGGATGCGAGGAAAACTTAGATCTAACCTGCCCCTCCGGCTTGCTCTCGCATTTGACGAACTCGCGCCCAAAGTTCCCATTCTTCTCCTCCTTCAAAGTCAACCGCTTCAGTGGCATAGTCCGTGGGTAGTCAGGGCATCGAGTCATCGGCACTGAACCATACACCAGCCACGTGGAACAGAGGGCTGATGAGGAGGTCGACATATCACCCGAGAGAAAGAAACAGAGGAATTGCTCGAGAGGAAGAAGAACGAGAAGATGGGGAAAGAAACAGAGGAATTGCTCGATCTGCTCAATGCCTTTGTCAGTCAGATGGAGAAGAGGAGAAGGGGAAGCTATATTGACAATTTGTCACATTGTATTTTGCAGTTTCAATTTTTGAACCAACTCTTAACACTGACATGTGGTGGTCATGTGCGAAAAATACAATTTCATATGTAAAGTGGGGCAGATCGTAAAAAACCCGAGAAGGACAGTGCAGTAGCCAATCAGGATGCATCACGCGGATCTCGCATGCCTGCCCCACATCTGACGGGTGGTGTTTGGCGCTTGGTAGGATCCGACGGCGCACGTTCGACGCTAAGGTTTGGAGCATTTCTGCGGGGTTATGAGCGAGTCAACGGGGTTATTAGGGTTTGACCAGATTTCAAATGGCCATAACTAAATTAGAAAAAATCGCAAAAATATAAAACAAACGTAGTTCATCCGTTTATGAGACCTAGTTACCATAAAAAAATATAAACTCGGTATAGGGGCATTTTTTTGAAAAATCATTTTTCGAAGTGATCTGTCGAAATCAAGTTCAAATGTTTTTAAAAAATTCAAAAAAATAATCAAAATGTTGTAATTCTTGTGCACATAGCCGTCATATGTGACAAGGTTATGATAAAAAAATATAAACTTGGTGTAGGTCATTTTCATGAAAAAAGTCTTCACACAAATGAGCTATCACCTATGAACATTTTCAGAGTTCGTAGAATAGGGAGAGAGGGTTTAGGGTTTGAAAAAAATCAAAAATATTTAAAAAAATCAGAAAAATCTCCATAGCTTCATTTTGGAGTGAGTAAGAAAGATCTGAACTTACTTTTTCATTTTCATATCTAAAACGTGTTATTTGATGGTTTTGAGTTAAAAGCATATTTTTTTCAAAAAATGTAGTAATATGAATATTAATCAATAAATAGTGAGACTTCATTTTTACCCTATATATATGGAACAAGTGTTAATAAAAATATATATGCCTCATTTAGGCAAGGTCAAAAAAACTTGATTTCAAATAGGGCTGTTTACCCTAGTTTTCGAGCTCGTTTCTAGCACATTTCTCATTCGGACTGTTCACCTACGAATATTGGACTTCAAATGCTCGATCAAATACACCGCACAGAGCAATGAACCTCCAATGTTCAACTTCAACTTTGACTCGAATCCAAATTTTGGCCCATATTCAAATATTGATTTAAATTCAAATTTTGATGGAAATTTGAATTCTGACTCAAATAAGAAACCAAAGTAGAAGCAACATTATTACAACTGATAAGTTATCTCAGTAGCTCAAATCTACCAAGTTTTAAGATGCCAACATCTTAATACAAATCTACCAAGTTTTAAGCGATCCACTCGCCCTCAAATTGACAATACAAACATTTCCCAACAACTTAATTCAAATTTTCGACTTGCTCCTTGTGTTTGCAGGTGGCTTCACCATCTTGCTCCTGGTTTCCCTAGTTGAGATGCTCTTTTCTTTCAGACTCTTGTTCCTTTTGATCTTGGGCTTTACTTGGGGTTTTCCTCGTGGAGGTGCTGATGGAGTAGTTGCACTCGGCGAGCACTTGACGACCATTTGACAGTCATCAATGGGTTCAGTAATCTTTAAAGGCACAATTGGAAAAATTACGCCCTCCTCTTCCTCTCTTATAGATTCAAAACCATCAAAGGCCATGGTTTCAAAATCTTCCGCTTCTTCATCTCTTGGCCTTTTCTCCCTAGAGCTGGTAAATAAAATTATAAGCCATAGGAAAAAAAGAGAACAAATGCAAACAAAAGGGTAGCTGCATCCTACAAAGGGTGCAAACACATGCCAAGATGCTTCATTTGCTGCTGCATTCTCCACTGCTTCATTTGCTGCTGCATTCTCCACTGCATCTTCAGTCTCCATTGTTGCTACATTCTCCTCAGCATTGGCTGCTGTCCATCTTTCCTTCTCTCCAAATGATGCATCCACTGCATTGGTACAAAGCCTAGCAATATGCCCCAGAACTCCACATTTTTTGCAAGCACGCTTCTTTGGTAGACGACCCTCCTCACCTGCTCTAATCCTCTGGTTCCTTGGTCTTCCTGGTGGTCTAGTAATGACAGGAGCGTGGAGTTTGAACCCTGGATCTACTATGTTCCATTGATCTTTCCCCAATAGTGCAGGCACATTGTCAGCATAAGCAGCCATAAATTTGGCAACAGAGAAATACTTAGAGCAATATTGATCAACTTCACCATCTGCACCCCCGATAACGGTCATCAGATGTAGGGCATGTATGCATGGCTTCCCACGGATCTGCCATTGCCTACAAGTACATTCTCTAGTACTTAGGTTCATAGGATACCTCCATACCCTATTTTTAGTGTCAGTATAGGTAACCTCTCCCTCATATGTACCAGATCGAATACATTTCATCTTCAGTCCTCTTGCCTTCAAGTGCAATGCCTTAATCAGTGATGGGAGCATTTGATGACCAACATATTGTGTTTCTGCAATTCTTTTGCGAAGAGCCATCTTTATCATGATCATTTGCCTCATCTTGTCAAATGCTTGCCACAACAAGAGCCCTTTCACTGACTTGAACTTTGAATTGAAGCATTCTGCAAGGTTACTGGTCACATAATCTACTTTGCAGATTTCATTGAATTTGCTTCTTGACCACACCTTGCCATGATGTGCATCCATGTACTCCTTCACAAGAGGATTTGAGCATACAACACTCTCAAATGGTGTTCATGCTTCCTTTTGCTGCATGTGTATGATGCTGGCCATAAGTTCTCATCATTAACTTTACCTTTGAACTTCTTTTTGAAATTATGCGCTAGGTGTCGCATACATTCCCTATGCTCCACTCCAGGGAATACAATTTCCACTGCACTCTCTAAACCCTTGCAAGCATCTGTGTGTATAGCTAAACCTGGGGGTGTGCCTATAATGTTGCGCAACTGCTGCAGAAACCAGACCCAACTTTCCTCAGACTCTGCCTCCACCACACCAAATGCAACTGGGAATAGCCAGTTGTGTCCATCAACTGCAGAAGCTGCTACTAGCTGTCCTCTCCATCTTCCAGTCAAATGTGTAGCATCTACAACCAAATAGGGCCTGCAACCATCTAGAAACCCCTGCCAGCAAGCCTTGAAACAAACAAAAGCCCTTCTGAAGCACTCCTTCTGAAATGACTTCCCTTTTATTTTGAATGGAACTGTATGCTTGTCAATCTCTACAACACTCCCTGGACTTGCCATCTCCACTTCAGCTTTGAAAGTGTAAAGCAGCTGAAAACTGTTATTCCATTGACCATTAATTCTGTCAAGAGCCTTTTCCCTAGCATTGAAAATTCTCATGTAAGGAATTTCTATCTTGTACTTCTCAAAAAGCTTCCCATGGAGTGATGTTGGACCAAGTCCAGGTTCTTCTCTCAGCCAATCCAATATAGCATCTGCCACCCACCTACTTTTTGCTAGCTTGGTTTTGGCCTTCCCCCCACCTCCTCCAGGTGGACAGGTGTGCTTGTGTGGGTTTTTCTTTATCTGAAACAAAATAAAAGGGTAAGGAACATTTAAGAAACCTTACTCAACGATCTGAAACTAAATTACTAACTGAACTTGGATTACCTGAATATATTTGCTCTTTCTCATACGAGATGCATGCAACTTCCACCTACACCTAGGATATGGACAAAAAACTGTGAACCTTGCTGGCTCACTCCTTTTAATCTTATAGGTGTTTTCAGATATAATGCACCATGTTGTCACTGCATTCCGACAGTCCACCATTGATTGGAAAATGGTACCTACACTAAGCTCAGGTTTTTCCTTGTTCCACCTAATTGTTGGCATGTCATCACCATCGTATTCATCCTCTATTAAGTTGTCCATGTTCTCCACCTTCTCTTCATCGTCAGTGTCATCAAACCTAGCTTGGCTGATGGGCTCCTCCATATATTCGTCATCCACTGCTTGCTGACTGGCTACATCAACCAGTTCAGGAAACATCATCTCGTCTTCATCATCATTTGTAGGCACTGCCTCATTAGGTTCTGCATCTTCTTCTACACCAACTGCAGAAGGTACACGAGAAGCAGCAGCTGAATCGGAACCAGAATTGGCAGCAGGCATGTTGTGGCTCCACGAACCACTTGCTTTACTTGGTGTCGACCTACAAGGAGTGTCGGGGTGCTGGCTATTAGCACAGACAGATGATGTCTGAACTCCCTTCCCCTTCGCCCGTTCTGCGCGTGGCTGAAGCACATCGATTTGGAGTTTACCGAATCGACAGCCAGCAATCCCAGCAAAAAGCAACGGCATATGATTGTCGCAAGTTAGTGGGAGAAATCTTTGCTCGTCACTTCTGAAGTAATTCAGTTCAACAGCATCGGCATCACTCCAGGGATAGGTGTTTCGGAGCTCAGCTCGCAAATCTTTGAAAGACATGCTGGTTTCTACCACTTTGGGATAGAAAAATGATGAAATCAAATGCGGTTTAATACCACGCAGCAGACTAGTTTCCATTCTAATCGCCAGACGGAAAGCCAGTGCCGGGATCAATCCTATTTTTTTGGGGAAGGAAACAAAGGCTTCAGTTAGCTGGGTAAAATCGAGCACAAATTCGAACGATTCAAGCAAACAGAAGTCAAATACGGACTACAATATGACTTAGAACGTCAATTTGAGAGGAAACAATGCTTACCCAGGTTTAATCCATGAATTATCTCCCGCGGATTCGACCCAATCCTCTCCACGATCGACTGCATTCCGGGCGTCCTCACTCAACATCGCTATGTAATCCCAGATGGGGGGTGGGCTACATCTGGCGGAGATGCGGCGTCGCCGATGAGCGGATGAGGGCATAGGGTGGAGGAAACAACTGCGGTGGATGCGGCAAGACGCCGGCGGAGGGGGTGGGGCGGCGCTGTGCAGTGCGGCATGTCTAGATCTGTTTCAGATTCAGACAAGCTGCCCAATACGTGTCTCCTTGCGGTCCCACCCGTCAGCAAGCAACAGTTAGACGAAGACTCGGCCCCACTCGTCAGCAATTAACGGTCAATGGACGGTCAAGACGGCAAATGCCCGCTATGAGCATTTGTGAGAGTTTCAACTAAGGAAGAGGGGAAAAGTGAGCAAATGTTTGGAGCGTGGGGAAAAGTGAGCACAACTAAGGAACCAGGGGTACTAATTTAAATATCCCTATTAACTTTGCATCTTTTGGCTTCAATATTATGAATATGTGTATCACTACGATCGAGATTCAATAAACCATTTATATTGAGTGCATGACCATAGAAGGTTTTATTCATTTAAATAGAACAACAATTATTCTTTAACTTAAATGAATAGCCGTATTGCAATAAACATGATCCAATCATATTTATGCTCAACGCAAACACCAAATAACATTTATTTTAGGTTCAACACTAATCCCAAAGGTAAAGGGAGTGTGCGATGGTGATCTTATCAACCTTGGAATCACTTCCAACACACATCGTCACCTTGCCTTCAACTAGTTTCTGTTCATTTTGTAACTCCTCTTTCAAGTTACTAATCACAGCAACTGAACCAATGTCATATACCTAAGGGCTATTATGAACACTAGTAAAGTACACATCAATAATCTGTATATCAAATATACCTTTGTTCACTTTTCCATCCTTCTTATGCGCCAAGTATTTGGGGGTAGTTCCGCTTCCAGTGACCATTCCCTTTGCAGTAGAAGCACTCAGTTTCAGGCTTAGGTCTAGCTTTGGGTTTCTTCACGGGAGTGGCATTTTGCTTGCCATTCTTTGAAGTTCCCTTTCTTTTCCTTTGCCCCTTTTTCTTGAAACTAGTGGTCTTGTTAACCATCAACACTTGATGCTCTTTCTTGAATTCTACCTTCGTCGATTTCAGCATCACGAAGAGCTTGGGAATCGTTTTTGTCATCCCTTGCATATTATAGTTCATCACGAAGTTCCAGTAACTTGGTGATAGTGACTAGAGAACTCTGTCAATCACTATCTTATCTGGAAGATTATCTCCCACTTGATTCAAGCGATTGTAGTACTCAGACATTCTGAACACATGCTCACTGGTTTAGCTATTCTCCTCCATCTTGTAGGCAAAGTACTTGTCAGAGGTCTCATACCTATTGACTCGGGCATGAGTCTGAAATGACAATTTCAGCTCTTGGAACATCTTATATGTTCTGTGGCGTTCAAAAAGGTTTTTCAAGTCCCGGTTCTAAGCCGTAAAGCATGGCACACTAAACTATCAAGTACTCATCATAGCGAGCTTGCCAAACGTTCATAATGTCTGCATCTGCTCCTGCAATAGGTCTGTCACCTAGCCTTGCATCAAGGACATAATTCTTCTGTGCAACAATGAGGATAATCCTCAGATCACGGACTCAATCTGCATCATTGCTACTATCATCTTTCAACTTATTTTTCTCTAGGAACATATCAAAAATAAAACAGGGGAGCTATATGCGAGCTATTGATCTACAACATAGATATGCCTAAACTACCAGGACTAAGTTCATGATAAATTAAAGTTCAGTTAATCATATTACTTAAGAACTCCCACTTAGATAGACATCCCTCTAATCCTTTAAGTGATCACGTGATCCATATCAACTAAACCATGTCCGATCATCATGTGAGATGGAGTAGTTTTCAATGGTGAACATCACTATGTTGATCATATCTACTATATGATTCATGCTCGACCTTTCGGTCTTAGTGTTCCGAGGCCATATCTGCATATGCTAGGCTCGTCAAGTTTAACCTGAGTATTCTGCTTGTGCAAAACTAGCTTGCACCTGTTGTATGTGAACGTAGAGCTTATCACACCCGATCATCACGTGGTGTCTCGGCACGACGAACTGTAGCAACGGTGCATACTCAGGGAGAACACTTATACCTTGAAATTTAGTGAGATCATCTTATAATGCTACCATCGTACTAAGCAAAATAAGATGCATAAAGGATAAACATCACATGCAATCAATATAAGTGATATGATATGGCCATCATCATCATCGTGTGCCTTTGATCTCCATCTCCAAAGCACCGTTATGATCACAATTGTCACTGGCTTGACACCTTGATCTCCATCGTAGAATCGTTGTCATCTCGCCAGCTATTGCTTCCATGACTATCGCTACCGCTTAGTGATAAAGTAAAGCAATTACATGCCGATTGCATTTCATACAATAAAGCGACAACCATATGGCTCTTGCCAGTTGCCGATAACTATGTTACAAAATATGATCATCGCATACAACAATTTATATAATCACGTCTTGACCATATCACATCACAACATGCCTTGCAAAAACAAGTTAGACGTCCTCTAATTTGTTGTTGCAAGTTTTACGTGGCTGCTACGGGCTTAGCAAGAACCGTTCTTACCTACGCATCAAAAACCACAACGCGGTATAGTGATTGCTTTTTGATCTTCAGAAAGAACCTTGTTCATTGAATCCGATTCAACTAAAGTTGGAGAAACTGACACCCACCAGCCACCTGTGTGCAAAGCACGTCGGTAGAACCAGTCTCATGAACGTGGTCATGTAATGTTGGTCCGGGCCACTTCATCCAACAATACCGCCGAATCAAGAAACAACTAGTGACGGTAAGCAATATGTATATACCCATGCCCACAACTCCTTTGTGTTCTACTCGTGCATATAACATCTACGCATAGACCTGGCTCTGATACCACTGTTGGGGAACGCAGTATTTCAAAAAAATTCTACGATCACACAAGATCTATCTAGGAGATGCATAGCAACGAGAGGAGAGAGTGTGTCTACGTACCCTCGTAGACCGAAAGGGAAAGCATTTAGTAACATGGTTGATGTAGTCGAACGTCTTCGTGATCCAACCGATCCAAGTACCAAACGCACGGCACCTCCGCGATCTGCACATGTTCAGCTCGGTGACATCTCTCGAACTCTTGATCCAGTTGAGACCAAGGGAGAGTTTCGTTAGCACGACGGCGTGGTGACAGTGATGATGAAGTTACCGACACAGGGCTTCGCCTAAGCACTACGACAATATGACCGAGGTGGAAAACTATGGAAGGGGGCACCACACACGGCTAAGACAAATCTTGGAGTGCCTTTGGGGTGCATCATATAGCATGTGAAAAACACATATAAGTCTAACATACTTCCTATGCATAGGCATCTTATAGGCAAACAAATTATCATAGCAAGCAAAAACTAGCATATGCAAGGAAGAGGAAAGAAACAATAGCAATCTCAACATAACGAGAGGTAATTTTGCAACATGAAAATTTCTACAACCATATTTCCCTCTCTCATAATAATTACATGTAGTATCATAATCAAATTCAACAATAAAACTATCACATAAAATATTCTCAACATGATCCACATGCGTGCAAAGTTGACACTCTTCCAAAATAGTGGGATTAACATTAACTAAAGTCATGACCTCTCCAAACCCACTTTTATCAAAAACTTCATAAGATTGAACATTATCCAAATATGTGGGATCTAAAGTTGACACTCTTCCAAACCCACTTTCAATATTATTGCAAACACTATTATCAATCTCATATTCACCATGGGGCTTAACTAAATTTTCAAGATCATAAGAAAAATCACCCCAATCATGATCATTGCAACAAGTAGAGGACATAGCAAAACTAGCATCCCCAAGCTTAGGGTTTTGCATATTATTAGCACAATTCACATCAATAGAATTTATAATAAAATCATTGCAATCATGCTTTTTATTCAAAGATCTATCATGAATCGCTTCATAAAGTAATTCATCACACTTTTTAGATTCACGAATTTCAAGCAAAACCTCATAAAGATAATCTAGTGCACTCAACTCACTAGCAATAGGTTCATCATAATTGGATCTCTTAAAGAGATTAGCAAGTGGATGAGGATCCATAAACTTTTAGCAAGTGAAGATGCAAGCAAAAATAAGGTACATGGTAACACAAGCAAACAAAAGATCGAACGGAAGAAGGGCGAATTAAATGGCAAAGGTGAAGTGGGGGAGAGGAAAACGAGGCGAATGGCAAATAATGCAATGTGAGGGATAAGAGTTTGTGATGGGTACTTGGTATTTCTTGACTTGACCGTAGGTCCCCCCGACAACGGCGCCAGAAATCCTTCTTGCTGCCTCTTGAGCATGCGTTGGTTTTCCCTTGAGGGGGAAAGGGTGATGCAGCAAAGTAGCATAAGTATTTCCCTTAGTTTTTGAATCCAAACCTCACGAGGTGAGAACTTGCATAGGAATCTCTGCTCCTCAGGAGCCAACGTGAGAAGGCCACTCCTTCTGGAGGTCTTGGTGTCATCCGCCTCGCGAGGCTTGGCCCCTCGCGAGGGTCTTGAGTTGTTGGTGCCGAAGGTGGGCCATGCCAGGCTGTCAATGAAGCCACGCCGTGGGCCGCAGGCAGGCAAGTCTAGGTACCCCCGTTCCCAGAATGCCGACAGTAGCCCCCGGGCCCAAGGCATGCTCGGACCCAAAGTAGAGTAAGTATTTCCCTCAGTTTTGGAGAACCAATGTATCAATCCAATAGGGGACTACACGCAAACCGCCTAGTACCTGCACAAACAAATAAGAACCTTGCAACCAATGTGATAAAGGGGTTGGCAATCCCTTCACGACCACTTGCAAAAGTGAGATCTGATAAAGATAATAACATAAATATTTTTGGTATTTTTGTGGTATAGATTGGAAAATAAATATTGCAAAATAAATAGTAAACTAGAATTGTAGATTGGAAACTTATATGATGTAAACTAGACCCGGGGGCCATAGGTTTCACTAGTGGCTTCTCTCAAGATAGCATGTATTACGGTGGGTGAACAAATTACTACCGAGCAATTGATAGAAAAGCGCATAGTTATGATGATATCTAAGAATGATCATGAATATAGGCATCACGTCAGTGTCAAGTAGACCGAAACGATTCTGCATCTACTACTATTACTCCACACATCGACCGCTATCCAACATGCATCTAGAGTATTAAGTTCATAAGAACGGAGTAACGCATTAGGCAAGATGACATGATGTAGAGGGATAAACTGAAGCAATATGATATAAACCCCATCTTTTTATCCTCGATGGCAACAATACAATACATGTTGTTTCCCTTTCTTTCACTGAGATCGAGCACCGCAAGATTGAACCCAAAGCTAAGCACTTCTCCCATTGCAAGAAAGATCAATCTAGTAGGCCAAACTAAACCAATAATTCGAAGAGACTTGCAAAGATATCAAATCATGCATATAAGAATTCAGAGAAGAATCAAATAATATTCATAGATAAACAAGTTCATAAACCCATAATTCATTGGATCTCGACAAATACACCGCAAAAAGAGTTACATCAAATAGATCTCCAAGAAGATCGAGGAGAACTTTGTATTGAGATCCAAAGAGAGAGAAGAAACCATCTAGATAATAACTATGGACCCGAAGGTCTGTGGTAAACTACTCACACATCATCAGAGAGGCTATGGTGTTGATGTAGAAGCCCTCCGTGATCGAACCCCCCTCCGGCGGAGCGCCGGAAAAGTCCCCAAGATGGGATCTCACTGGTACAGAAGGTTGCGGCGGTGGAAAAGGTGTTTCATGGCTCTCCCCGAAGGTTTCAGGGTATAAGAGTATATATAGGCAAAAGAAGTAGGTCGGTGGAGCTGCGAGGGGCCAACAAGGGTGGGGGCGCGCCCACCCCCTTGGGGGCGCCCTCCTGCCTCGTGGCTTCCTCGCTACTTCCTTGACGTCCACTCCAAGTCTCCTGGTTTGCGTTTGTTCCAAAAATGATCCTCGCGAAGGATTCATTCCATTTGATATTCCTTTTCTGCGAAACACTGAAATAGGCAAAAAAAACAGCAATTTGCACTAGGCTTTCGGTTAATAGGTTAGTACCAAAAATAATATAAAAAGGTATAATAAATCCCATTAAACATCCAAAACAGATAATATAATAGCATGGAACAATCAAAAATTATAGATACGTTGGAGACGTATCACAAATCCTAATCTCGATCTATGCCAACTCAACAAACACCATCGGAGACACCTGTAGAGCATCTTTCTAATCACCCAGTTACATTGTGACATTTCATAGCACACTGAGTGTTCCTCCAGTATTCGGGAGTTGCATAATCTCATAGTCATAGGAACATGTATAAGTCATGAAGAAAGCAATAGCAACAAACTAAACGATCATAGTGCTAAGCTAACGGATGGGTCTTGTCCATCACATCATTCTCTAATGATGTGATCTCGTTCATCAAATGACAACACATGTCTATGGCTAGGGAACTTAACTATATTTGATTAATGAGCTAGTCAAGTAGAGGCATACTAGGGACACTCTGTTTGTCTATGTATTCACACATGTATCAAGTTTCCGGTTAATACAATTCTAGCATGAATAATAAACATTCATCATGATATGAGGAAATATAAATAACAACTTTATTATTGCCTCTAGGGCATATTTCCTTCACCGACATCGCTTCCTAATCCTAGAAGGGGAGAGAGGGTAGATGCGGTGGAGGCGGCACGACGGCAGCGGAGGGGGCGGCACAGAAGCGACTGGATCTAATTCAGGTCACAGTGAGTGTCCGTTTTGCGGCCCCACTAGTTAGCACGTAATGGTCAAAATGTGGACTCCGCCCTACGCGGCCCCACTCATCAGAGTTAACGGTCAAGCCATTGACCCGACGACGACGTCTGCTATGACCAGTTATGAGGGTTTTGTTGGGGATCGTAGCAGGATTTTAAAATTTTCCACGCATCACCAAGATCAATCTATGGAGTAATCTAGCAATGAGGGGAAGGTGAGTGCATCTACATACCCTTGTAGATCGCTAAGAGGAAGCGTTGCAAGAACGCGGATGAGGTAGTCGTACTCGTGGCGATTCAGATCGCGGTCGATTCCGATCTAAGCGCCAAACAACGGCGCCTCTGCGTTCAACACACGTGCAGCCCGGTGACGTCTCACATGCCTTGATCCAGCAAGGAGAGAGGGAGAGGTTGGGCAAGACTCCGTCTAGCAGCAGCACGATGGCGTGGTGGTGGTGGAGGAGCGCGGTACTCCAGCAGGGCTTCGCCAAGCACTACGAGAGACGAGGAGGGAGAGAGGTAGGGTTGCGCCTTGGGAGAGAGAGACTCGTGTCTGCGGCAGCCAGAAAACCTCCACTATATATAGGGGGAGGGGAGGGGCTGCGCCCCCACATAGGGTTCCCTCCCTAGGGGTGGCGCCAGCCCCCAGATCCTATCTGGGTGGCGGCCAAGGGGGAGAGAGAGGGGGGCGCATCTAGGGTGAGCCTTAGGGCCCATCTGCCCCTAGGGTTTTCCCCCTCTCCTCTTGAGGGTGCCTTGGGCCTTGGTGGGAGGCGCCCAGCCCACCTAGGGGCTGGTCCCTTCCCACTCTTGGACCACGCAAGCCTCCGGGGCTGGTGGCACCTCCCGGTGGACACCCGGAACCCTTCCGGTGGTCCCGGTACATTACCGGTGGTGCCTGGAACACTTCCGGTGGCCAAATCCACACTTCCTATATATCAATCTTTACCTCCGAACCATTCCGAAACTCCTCGTGACGTTCGGGATCTCATCCGGGACTCTGAACAACATTCAGTAACCGCATACATACTTTCCCTATAACCCTAGCGTCATCGAACCTTAAGTGTGTAGACCCTACGGGTTCGGGAATGATGCAGACATGAGCGAGACATCTCTCTAGTCAATAACCAACAGCAGGATCTGGATACCCATGTTGGCTCCCACATGTTCCACGATGATCTCATTGGATGAACCACCATGTCAAGGATTCAAGCAATCCCGTATACAATTCCCTTTGTCTACTGGTATGATACTTGCCCGAGATTCGATCGTCGGTATCCTGATACCTTGTTCAATCTCGTTACCGACAAGTCTCTTTATTCGTTCCGTAACACATCATCCCGTGATCAACTCCTTGGTCACATTGTGCACATTATGATGATGTCTTACCGAGTGGGCCCAGAGATACCTCTCCGTTACACGGAGTGACAAATCCCAGTCTCGATTCGTGCCAACCCAACAGACACTTTTGGAGATACCTGTAGTGCACCTTTTATATCCACCCAGTTACGTTGTGACGTTTGGTACACCCAAAGCATTCCTACGGTATCCGGGAGTTGCACAATCTCATGGTCTAAGGAAATGATACTTGACATTAGAAAAGCTTTAGCATAAGAACTACACGATCTTGTGCTAGGCTTAGGATTGGGTCTTGTCCATCACATCATTCTCCTAATGATGTGATCCCGTTATCAACGACATCCAATGTCCATGGTCAAGAAACCGTAACCATCTATTGATCAATGAGCTAGTCAACTAGAGGCTTACTAGGGACATGGTGTTGCCTATGTATCCACACATGTATCTGAGTTTCCTATCAATACAATTCTAGCATGGATAATAAACGATTATCATGAACAAGGAAATATAATAAGAACTAATTTATTATTGCCTCTAGGGCATATTTCCAACAGTCTCCCACTTGCACTAGAGTCAATAATCCAGTTCACATCGCTATGTGATTAACACTCAAGGTCACATCCCCATGTGACTAACACCCAGATAGTTTACTAGAGTCAATAATCCAGTTCACATCATTATGTGATTAACACTCAATGAGTTCTGGGTTTGATCATGTTATGCTTGTGAGAGAGGTTATAGTCAACGGGTCTGCAACAATCAGATCCGCATGTACTTTGCAAAACTTTATGTCATATCGTAGATGCTGCTACCATGTTCCACTTGGAGCTATTCCAAATGGTTGCTTCATTATACATATCAGGTTTTTCTACTCATAGTCATCTGGATAGGTGTTAAAGCTTGCATCGACGTAACTCTTAGCGTCGAACTCTTTATCACCTCCATAACCGAGAAATATTTCCTTATTCCTCTAAGGATAATTTTGACCACTGTCCAGTGATCCACTCCTGGATCACCTTTGTACCCTCTTGCTAGACATGTGGCAAGGCACAAATCAGGTGTGGTACTCAACATGGCATACCGTATAGAGCCTATGAAAAAAGCATAGGGGACGACCTTCGTCCTTGCTCTTTCTTTTGCCGTGGTCAAGCTTTGAGTCTTACTCAACTTCACACCTTACAACTCAGGTTAGAATCCCTTCTTTGACTGATCTATTTTAAACTCCTTCAAAATCATGTCAAGGTGTGCGTTCTTTGAAAGTATCATCAGGTGTCTTGATCTATCTCTATAATCTTGATGCCCAATATGTAAGCAGCTTTATCCAGGTCTTCCTTTGAAAATCACTCTTCAAACAACCGTTTATGCTTTCCAGAATTTTGGATCAACAATATGTCATCCACATATACTTATCAGAAATGTTGTATTTCTCCCACTCACTTTCTTGTAAATACAAGTTTCTAGCAAACATTGTATAAACCTAAAAGCTTTGATCACTCCATCAAAGCATATATTCCGACTCCGAGATGCTTGCTCTAGTCCATAGAAGGATTGCTGGAGCCAGCATACCTTTTAGCATCCTTAGGATCGACAAAACCTTTTATTGTATCACATACAACTTTTTCTTACGAAAACTGGTAAGAAAACTTGTTTTGACATCCATCTGTAAGATTTCATAATCGAAAAATACAGCTAATGCTAACATGATTTCGACGGACTTAAACATCGCTACGGGTGAGAAAATCTCATCATAGTCAGCTCCTTGAACTTGTGAAAAAACTCTTTGCCACAAGGCAAGCTTCATAGACGGTAACATTACCGTCCACGTCCGTCTTCTTCTTAAAGATCCATTTATCTCAATGGCTTGCCGATCAATGGGCAAGTCCACCAAAGTCCATGCTTTGTTCTGATACATGGATCCTATCTCGGATTTCATGGCTTCTAACCATTTGTCGGAATATGGGCCCACCATC
The DNA here is from genome assembly GCF_018294505.1 of Triticum aestivum. Classification (NCBI taxonomy): domain Eukaryota; kingdom Viridiplantae; phylum Streptophyta; class Magnoliopsida; order Poales; family Poaceae; genus Triticum; species Triticum aestivum. The sequence goes on from NC_057806.1 coordinate 483,830,577, forward strand.
ACTTCTCCATAGCTCGTAGGTTCATTGTTGTCCAACATGATATCTAAGACAGGATCACCATACCACTCAGGAGTAGTGCATATCCTTGTCGACCTACAAGGTTCGATAGCAACTTGATCCGAAGCTTCATGATCACTATCATTAACTTCCTCTTCAACCGACGTAGGCACCACAGAAACATCTTTCTGTGTTGCACCACTTTCCGGTTGAAGTAGAGGTTCAACAACCTCATCAAGTTCTATCTTCCTCCCACTCAATTCTTTCGAGAGAAACTCCTTCTCGAGAAAGGACTCGTTCTTAGCGACAAACACTTTGCCCTCGAATCTGAGATAGAAGGTATACCCAACTATTACCCTTGGGTATCCTATGAAGATGTATTTTTCTGCTTTGGGTTCGAGCTTTTTCGGCTGAAGCCTTAAGCATCGCAGCACCAAATATTAAGAAACGACAACTTTGGTTTCTTGCCAAACCAATGTTCATAAGACGTCGTCTCAACGGACTTAGATGGTGCCCTATATAAAGTGAATGCAGCTGTCTCTAACGCATAACCTCACAATGATAGCAGTAGATCGGTAAGAGACATCATAGGTCGCACCATATCTCATAAGGTTCAATTACGATATCCGAACACGCCATTATGCTGTGGTGTTCCAAGTGGTGTCAACTGTGAAACAATTTCACAATGTGTTAAGTGATTGCCAAACTCATAACTCAGAAATTCTCCATCGATCAGATCGTAGGAATTTGATCTTCTTGTTATGATGGTTCTTAAATTCACTCTGAAATTGCTTGAACTTTTCAAACGTTTCAGACTTGTGCTTCATTAAGTAAATATACCCATATCTACTCAAATTGTCAGTGAAGATGAGAAAATAGCGATGTCCACCGCACGCCTCAATTCTTATTGGATCACACACATCAGCATGTACGATTTCCAACAAGTCACTTACCCGTTTCATTGTACCTGAAAACAAGGTCTTAGTCATCTTGCCCATGAGGCATGGCTCGTATGTGTCAAGCGATTCAAAATCAAGTGACTCCAAGCATCCATCGACATGGAGTTTCTTCATGCATCTTACGCCAATATGACCTAAGTGGCAGTGCCACAAGAAAGTGGTACTATCATTATTAACTCTACATCTTTTGGCGTGAACATGTGTATTACCACGACCGAGATTCAATGAACCATTCACATAGGGTGCATGACCATGAAAGGTATTATTCATGTAAACAGAATAACCATTATTCTCTTACTTAAATGAATAACCGTATTGCAATGAACATGATCTAATCATATTCATGCTCAACATAGACACCTGATAACATTTATCTAGGTTCAATACTAATCCCGAAGGCAGATGGAGCGTGCGATGGTGATCTCATCAACTTTGGAAACACTTCCCACACACATCATCACCTCGCCCTTAGCCAGTCTCCGTTTAGTCCATAGCTTTTGCTTCAAGTCACCAATAATAGCAACTGAACCGGTATCCAATACCCAGGTGCTACCAGGAGTACTAGCAAGGTACACATTAATAACACGTATATACTTTGTTGAAGTTGCCAGCCTTCTTATCTACCATGCATTTGAGGTAATTCCGCTACCAGTGACCGTTCCCCTTACAATAGAAGCACTTAGTCTCGGGTTTGGGTTCAACCTTGGGTTCCTTTACTGGAGCGGCAACTGGTTTGCCATTCATGAAGTTTCCCTTCTAGCCCTTGCCCTTCTTGAAACCAGTGGTCTTGTTAAACCATCAACACTTGATGCTCCTTCTTGATTTCTACCTTTTGCGGTCTTAAGCACCGCGAATAGCTCCGGGATCATCTCCATCCCTTGCATGTCATAGTTCATCACGAAGATCTAGTAGCTTAGTGATAGTGACTAGAGAACTCTATTGATCACTATCTTATCTGGAAGTTCAACTCCCACTTGATTTAAGTGATTGTAGCACCCAAACATTCTGAGCACATGCTCACTAGCTGAGCTATTCTCCTCCATCTTGTAGGTAAAGAACTTCTCAGAGGTCTCATACCTCTCAACAGGGGCATGAGCCTGAAATCCCAATTTCAGCTCTTGGAACATATCATATGTTCTATGGCGTTCAAAATATCATTGGAATCCCGATTCTAAGCCGTAAAGTATGGTGCACTTAACTATCAAGTAGTCATCAGGACGTATCTGTCAGATGTTCATAATATCCACAGATGACGCTGGAGGGGTTGGCACACCGAGCGGTGCATCAAAGTCATAAGCCTTCTGTGTAGCAGTGAGGACACTCCTCGGGCAACGGACCTAGTCCACATCATTGCTTACAATATCTTTCAACTTAATCTTTCTCTAGGAACGTATTGAAACAGGGAGCTACAACGCGAGCTATTGATCTACAACCTTTTTGCAAAGACAACTTAGACTATTGTTCATGATAATTAAGTTCATCTAATGAAATTATTTAATGAACTCCCACTCAGATAGACATCCCTCTAGTCATCTAAGTGATACATGATCCGAGTCAACTAGGCCGTGTCCGATCATCACATGAGACAGACTAGTCATCATGGGTGAACATCCTCATGTTGATCGTATCTTCTATACGACTCATGTTCGACCTTTCGGTCTTCCGTGTTCCGAGGCCATGTCTGTACATGCTAGGCTCGTCAAGTCAACCTAAGTGTATTGCATGTCTAAATCTGGCTTACACCCGTTGTATTCGAACGTTAGAATCTATCACACCCGATCATCACGTGGTGCTTCGAAACAACGAACCTTCACAACGGTGCATAGTTAGGGGGAACACTTTCTTGAAATTATTGCGAGGGGTCATCTTATTTAAGCTACCGTCGTTCTAAGCAAATAAGATGTAAAACATGATAAACATCACATGCAATCAAATAGTGACATGATATGGCCAATATCATTTTTGCTGCTTTTGATCTCCATCTTTGGGGTGCCATGATCATCATCGTCACCGGCATGACACCATGATCTCCATCATCGTGTCTTCGTGAAGTTGTCTCGCCAACTATTACTTCTACTACTATGGCTAACGGTTAGCAATAAAGTAAAGTAATTACATGACGTTTATGTTGACACGCAGGTCATAAATAAATTAAGACAACTCCTATGGCTCCTGCCGGTTGTCATACTCATCAACATGCAAGTCATGATTCCTATTACAAGAACATGATCAATCTCATACATCACATATATCATTCATCACATCCTTTTGGCCATATCACATCACACGGCATATGCTGCAAAAACAAGTTAGACGTCCTCTAATTGTTGTTGCAAATTTTACGTGGCTGCTATAGGTTTGTTAGCAAGAACATTTCTTACCTACGCCAAAACCACAACGTGATATGCCAATTTCAATTTACCCTTCATAAGGACCCTTTTCATCGAATCCGATCCGACTAAAGTGGGAGAGACAGACACCCGCTAGCCACCTTATGCAACTAGTGCATGTTAGTCGGTGGAACCTGTCTCACGTAAGAGTACGTGTAAGGTCGGTCTGGGCCGCTTCATCCCACGATGCCGCCGAATCAAGATAAGACTAGTAACGGCAAGTAAATTGACAAAATCGACGCCCACAACACCTTGTGTTCTACTCATGCATAGAAACTACGCATAGACCTAGCTCATGATGCCACTGTTGGGGATCCTAGCAGAATTTTAAAATTTTCTACGCATCACCAAGATCAATCTATGGAGTAATCTAGCAACGAGGGGAAGGGGAGTGCATCTACATACCCTTGTAGATCGCTAAGAGGAAGCGTTGCAAGAACGTGGATGAGGTAGTCGTACTCGTGGCGATTCAGATCGCAGTCAATTCCGATCTAAGCGCCGAACAACGGCGCCTCCGCGTTCAACACACGTGCAGCCCGGTGACATCTCCCATGCCTTGATCCAGCAAGGAGAGAGGCAGAGGTTGGGGAAGACTCGGTCCAGCAGCAGCATGACGTCGTGGTGGTGGTGGAGGAGCGCGGTACTCCAGCAGGGCTTCGCCAAGCACTACGAGAGACGAGGAGGGAGAGAGGTAGGGCTGCGCCTTGGGAGAGAGAGACTCGTGTCTGCGGCAGCCACAAAACCTCCACTATATATAGGGGGAGGGGAGGGGCTGCGCCAGCCCCCAGATCCTATCTAGGGGTGGCGGCCAAGGGGGAGAGAGAGGGGGCGCACCTAGGGTGGGCCTTAGGGCCCATCTGCCCCTAGGGTTTGCCCCCTCTCCTCTTGAGGGCGCCTTGGGCCTTGGTGGGAGACGCCCCAGCCCACCTAGGGGCTGGTCCCTTCCCACTCTTGGCCCACGCAAGCCTCCGGGGCTGGTGGCACCTCCCGGTGGACCCCCGGAACCCTTCCGGTGGTCCCGGTACATTACCGGTGATGCCCGGAACACTTCCGGTGGCAAAATCCACACTTCCTATATATCAATCTTTACCTCCGGACCATTCTGAAACTCCTCGTGACGTTCGGGATCTCATCTGGGACTCTGAACAACATTCAGTAACCGCATACATACTTTCCCTATAACCCTAGCGTCATCGAACCTTAAGTGTGTAGACCCTACGGGTTCGGGAATCATGCAGACATGAGCGAGACATCTCTCTGGTCAATAACCAACAGCGGGATCTGGATACCCATGTTGGCTCCCACATGTTCCACGATGATCTCATCGGATGAACCACGATGTCAAGGATTCAATCAATCCCGTATACAATTCCCTTTGTCTACTGGTATGATACTTGCCCGAGATTCGATCGTCGGTATCCTGATACCTTATTCAATCTCGTTACCGACAAGTCTCTTTACTCGTTCCGTAACACATCATCCCGTGATCAACTCCTTGGTCACATTGTGCACATTATGATGATGTCCTACCGAGTGGGCCCAGAGATACCTCTCCGTTACACGGAGTGACAAATCCCAGTCTCGATTCGTGCCAACCCAACAGACACTTTCGGAGATACCTGTAGTGCACCTTTTATAGCCACCCAGTTACGTTGTGACATTTGGTACACCCAAAGCGTTCCTACGGTATCCGGGAGTTGCACAATCTCATGGTCTAAGGAAATGATACTTGACATTAGAAAAGCTTTTGCATACGAACTACACGATCTCGTGCTAGGCTTAGGATTGGGTCTTGTCCATCACATCATTCTCCTAATGATGTGATCCCGTTATCAATGACATCCAATGTCCATGGTCAGGAAACCGTAACCATCTATTGATCAACGAGCTAGTCAACTAGAGGCTTACTGGGGACATGGTGTTGTCTATGTATCCACACATGTATCTGAGTTTCCTATCAATACAATTCTAGCATGGATAATAAACGATTATCATGAACAAGGAAATATAATAAGAACTAATTTATTATTGCCTCTAGGGCATATTTCCAATAGGTATCGGGCAAGGGAGTGGGGAAAAGTGAGCAAAAGTTAAGAGCGTGGGGATGAATGAGTAGAACTAAGGAGTGTGGGGTTGTTGGCTTTCTTCTCAGCCAACAATGAACGGGAGCAGAAAATTATTGGCTATTTTAGCAATTTGGGGATGAAGAGGTCTTTGAAACAACATGGGGCTTTGTTTTCGCATCACCTAACAATGAATGGCAGCAGGCATATATGTTTGTTTTTTCCGTTGTTGACTTCTCCTCACCCAGCATAGTTGTGTTGTAGTAAGCCGGTGGTATATTTGTAGTGTAGAGAATATTCAAGCGGAAGCCATGGAGCTTGGGCTACGGGTTTTTTTTTCACCTCACCCAACTATGAATGCAGGAAGGATATATGTCGTCTTTTACCTCACAGAAATTATACATTGTTTTTTATGAAGCTAGCTTCTAAAGTGATTAGTGTAGCCTAAGTTGTGGTAGTTTGTTTTTTCTTCTCTGAAACATTTTTGTGGTATGGGGGGGAGTTGTGTTAGCTCTTGAAGATGATGTTATGCAAGTTGTTGAGTATGTAATTTTTTCAGAGTTGAGTCTGTAATTAAGTCCACGGTACAGTTGATTTGCAAGTTTTCAAAGAGCATACATCATGTATTTTCAATTTTTCTAATTTTTGTTCAGAGAGCATGTAGCATGTTCAGAGAGTGTTACTAACCAGTCAATATTTAGAGAGGTTCATCTTTTTTCATTGACCAGCTTGCTACACATCAATAATGTGTGCATCTTAAGTATTTGTCAGGTTCCTTAACCTAGTATGTCTAATGCCATTTTGCCTGCCCAAGTAAAGTGCTCCATCAGTCCATTTTTTGTTGAATATGTAAGTTTTAAGATTGTGGTTTTCGGGATGCTTTTTTTCATTATTGATCTGCAAGTTTCAGAGTGTGTGATTCATAATGTTAGCACACAATTTTTAGTTGTTTTTTTGTAATGAACCCAATAGATCAGTGTGTATAACTATTTTATTTTTGATATACACAACCCTGAAGTTGCCTGAGTGAAGCTGAGAGTGCCTCAATGAAATATAAGAGTGTCTACACGCCTGTTGGCGCCCGCCTGGCCTTGGTCGTCATAGCTCACGTCATCCAAACCTCACGAGGTGAGAACTTGCATAGGAATCTCAGCTCCTCAGGAGACAACCTGAGGAGGCCGCTCCTTCTGGAGGTCTTGGTGTCATCCGCCTCGCGAGGCTTGGCCCCTCGCGAGGGTCTTGAGTTGTTGATGCCGAAGGTGGGCCATGCCAGGCCGTCAATGAAGCCACGTCATGGGCCGCAGGCAGGCAAGTCTGGGTACCCCTGTTTCCAGAATGCCGACAATAGCCCCCGGGCCCAAGGCACGCTCGGACCCAAAGTAGAGTAAGTATTTCCCTTAGTTTTTGAGAACCAATGTATCAATCCAATAGGAGACTACACGCAAACCGCCTAGTACCTGCACAAACAAATAAGAACCTTGCAACCAACGCGATAAAGGGGTTGGCAATCCCTTCACGGCCACTTGCAAAAGTGAGATCTGATAAAGATAATAACATAAATATTTTTGGTATTTTTGTGGTATAGATTGGAAAATAAAGATTGAAAAGTAAATAGTAAATTAGAATTGTAGATTGGAAACTTATATGATGTAAACTAGACCCGGGGGCCATAGGTTTCACTAGTGGCTTCTGTCAAGATAGCATGTATTATGGTGGGTGAACAAATTACTGCCGAGCAATTGATAGAAAAGCGCATAGTTATGATGATATCTAAGGAATGGTCATGAATATAGGCATCACGTGAGTGTCAAGTAGACCGAAACGATTCTACATCTACTACTATTACTCCACACATCGACCGCTATCCATCATGCATCTAGAGTATTAAGTTCATAAGAACGGAGTAACGCATTAGGCAAGATGACATGATGTAGAGGGACAAACTCAAGCAATATGATATAAACCCCATCTTTTTATCCTCGATGGCAACAATACAATACGTGTCGTTTCCCTTTCTGTCACTTAGATCGAGCACCGCAAGATTGAACCCAAAGCTAAGCACTTCTCCCATTGCAAGAAAGATCAATCTAGTAGGCCAAACTAAACCAATAATTCGAAGAGACTTGCAAAGATATCAAATCATGCATATGAGAATTCAGAGAAGAATCAAATAATATTCATAGATAAACAAGTTCATAAACCCGCAATTCATTGGATCTCGACAAACACATCGCAAAAAGAGTTACATCAAATAGATCTCCAAGAAGATCGAGGAGAACTTTGTATTGAGATCCAAAGAGAGAGAAGAAGCATCTAGATAATAACTATGGACCCTAAGGTGTGTGGTAAACTACTCACACATCATCGGAGAGGCTATGGTGTTGATGTGGAAGCCCTCCGTGATCGAACCCCCTCCGGTGGAGCGCCGGAAAAGGCCCCAAGATGGGATCTCACGGGTACAGAAGGTTGCGGCGGTGGAAAAGGTGTTTCGTGGCTCTCCCCAGAGGTGTCAGGGTATAAGAGTATATATAGGCAAAAGAAGTAGGTCGGTGGAGCTGCGAGGGGCCCACAAAGGTGGGGGCGCGCCCTCCTGCCTCGTGGCTTCCTTGCTGCTTCCTTGATGTCCACTCCAAGTCTCATGGATTGCGTTTGTTTCAAAAATGATCCTCGCGAAGGATTCATTCCGTTTGGATTTCGTTTGATATTCCTTTTCTGCAACATTGAAATAGGCAAATAAACAGCAATTTGCACTGGGCTTTCGGTTAATAGGTTAGTCCCAAAAATAATATAAAAAGGTATAATAAAGCCATTAAACATCCAAAACAGATAATATAATAGCATGGAACAATCAAAAATTATAGATACGTTGGAGACGTATCACAAATACTAATCTCGATCTATGCCAACTCAACAAACACCATCGGAGACACCTGTAGAGCATCTTTCTAATCACCCAGTTACGTTGTGACATTTGATAGCACACTAAGTGTTCCTCCGGTATTCGGGAGTTTCATAATCTCATAGTCATAGGAACATGTATAAGTCATGAAGAAAGCAATAGCAACAAACTAAACGATCATAGTGCTAAGCTAACGGATGGGTCTTGTCCATCACATCATTCTCTAATGATGTGATCTCGTTCATCAAATGACAACACATGTCTATGGCTAGGAAACTTAACCATCTTTGATTAATGAGCAAGTCAAGTAGAGGCATACTAGGGACACTCTGTTTGTCTATGTATTCACACATGTATCAAGTTTCCGGTTAATACAATTCTAGCATGAATAATAAAAAATTATCATGATATAAGGAAATATAAATAACAACTTTATTACTGCCTCAAGGGCATATTTCCTTCACTGACATCGCTTCCTAATCCTAGATGGGGAGAGAGGGTAGATTCAGCGGAGGCGGCACGACGGCGGCGGAGGGGGCGGCACGAAAGCGACTAGATCTAATTCAGGTCACAGCGAGTGTCAGTTTCGCGGCCCCACTAGTTAGCACGTAACGGTCAGAATGTGGACTCCGCCCTACGCGGCCCCACTCGTCAGAGTTAACGGTCAAGCCATTGACCCGACGGCGACGTCTGTTGTGACCAGTTCTGAGGGTTTCGGGCAAGGGAGTGGAGAAAAGTGAGCAAAAGTTAAGAGCGTGGGGATGAATGAGTAGAACTAAGGAGTTTGGGGTTGTTGGCTTTCTTCTCACCCAACAATGAACGGGAGCAGGCAATTATTGGCTATTTTAGCAATTTGGGGATGAAGAGGTCTTTGAAACAGCATGGGGCTTTGTTTTCGCACCACCTAACAATGAATGGCAGCAGGCATATATGTTTGTTTTTTGCGTTGTTGACTTCTCCTCACCCGGCATAGTTGTGTTGTAGTAAGCCGGTGGTATATTTATAGTGTAGAAAATATTCAAGCGGAAGCCATGGAGCTTGGGCTATGGGGTTTTGTTTTTCACCTCACCCAACTATGAATGCAGGAAGGATATATGATGTCTTTTACCTCACAGAAATTATACAATGTTTTTTATGAAGCTAGCTTCTAAAGTGATTAGTGTAGCCTAAGTTGTGGTAGTTTGTTTTTTCTTCTCTGAAACATTTTTTTGGTACGGGGGGGAGCTGTGTTAGCTCAGGAAGATGATGTTATGCAAGTTGTTGAGTATGTAATTTTTTCAGAGTTGAACCTGTAATTAAGTCCATAGTACAGTTGATTTGCAAGTTTTCAGAAAGCATACATCATATATTTTCAGTTTTTCTAATTTTTGTTCAGAGAGCATGTATCATGTTCAGAGAGTGTTACTAACCAGTCAATCTTTAGAGAGGGTCATCTTTTTTCATTGACCAGCTTGCTACACATCAATAATGTGTGCAGCTTCAGTATTTGTCAGGTTCCTTAACCTAGTATGTCTAATGCCATTTTGCCTGCCCAAGTAAAGTGCTCCATCAGTCCATTTTTTGTTGAATATGTAAGTTTTAGATTGTGGGTTTTGGGATGCTTTTTCATGTTTGATCTGCAAGTTTCAGAGTGTGTGATTCATAATGTTAGCACACAATTTTTAGTTGTTTTTTGTAATGAACCCAATAGATCAGTGTGTATGACTATTTTATTTTTGATATACACAATCCCTCAAGTTGCCTGAGTGAAGCTGAGAGTGCCTCAATGAAATATAAGAGTGTCTACACGCCTACTGGCGCCCGCCTGGCCTTGGTCGTCATAGCTCACGTCATCCAAACCTCATGAGGTGAGAACTTGCATAGGAATCTCAGCTCCTCAGGAGCCAACCTAAGGAGGCCTCTCCTTCTGGAGGTCTTGGTATCATCCGCCTCGGGAGGCTTGGCCCCTCATGAGGGTCTTGAGTTGTTGATGCCGAAGGTGGGCCATGCCAGGCCGTCGATGAAGCCACGCCGTGGGCCGCATGCAGGCATGTCTAGGTACCCCCGTTCCCAGAATGCCGACAGTAGCCCCCGGGCCCAAGGCACGCTCGGACTTGGCTTCAAGGAGAAGCCAAAGGGCAAGGGCAAAGCACCGCGGGCCCTAACCACATGTGGCCTCGGTCGACGTGTGGTGCTTGATGGGACGTGCCATCTCTGCTTTCCTATGCGGCCTCGGTAACCGCTCGACTTGACATGACCCTACTGCATGCAGAGAAAGAACATCATTGCGTGGGATCATGGAGGCCGGCGGTTGGCCTCCCTCCGTCTATAAATGAGGGGCGGGGCAGAGCCCGTTCCCTGCTCATCTCCATCTTCTTGTCGCTTGCTCTCCCTTCTTCTTGGTCTCACCGTCCGATTGTAGCATCCATGGCGCCAACAAGAATGTTCTCCACCGCCGAAAAGGGGAAGCCCCCCCAAGGAGGGGCCAGGTTCTCTGCCGCCCAAGAGAGGCCGCGGTCGCCCCCGGAAACATGTTGCGACCCCGACGGTGACCCCTCAAGGGTGCGGGCATGCCTCTTTGAGGGCCCACATTGACTTGGGCTGCCGCGGTGGCGCCTCCTCTCGCGGCGAGAGCCGTCGAGGACGGGGCAGCCCTTGCAATGATGAGAGGCGCGTCGTGGTCGCCCAGCCTCCTTGAACACTCTTCCACTCTGCAGACGTGTCCCCGGAGTTTGTCATGTGGTCGTAGAGGCCCATCGGCACCTGGCTCCCGCTCCTGCGCTTCTTCGCAGGTGAGCTGCCGACCATGGGGCTTGATGGCTTCTGGCTGCAGGCCGATGGCTGCTGCAGCAGGGCCTCATGGGCTGGGGTCGAGGTCACCGCCGCAGGCAACGTGTCCCTGACCCGCGGTTGGCAGGCGTTTGCATGCGCGCGGGGCCTGAGCGGGAGGTGCACCCTCCATTTCAGGTACGACGGCCTTGCAACTCTCTATGTGAGAGTGTTCAAGGAAGACGGTCGTCGTACGGGGTGCTTCCCAGAAGACGGCAGCGACGACGATGAGGGTGAGCTTGCCCTTGGCGACGGTCGCGCTAACCCCAGCAGCGGAGGCTCCTCCTTCGACGAGAGCACCAGCAGTGGCGGCTATGAACAACCACCACACCGCAGGGCTCGGATCGGGGAAGGCGACGAGCCATCTTGTCGCCGTGCTCCGGTGAAGCGGGAGGAAGACTCGGGCTGAGCTCGGGCGCCGCTGAAGCCTGGCCTCGGGAACTGCCCCAGCCGTGTGGCCCGCGGCCCGCTTTTGTTTAACCTTTTCTTTCTCCTGCATTTGAAAAAAGTAGAGGGCCCCGCTGGGGTGTGTAATGAACCATGTCACTTATGCCACTATGCTATGTTTATTATCTTGATATTATGTCGTGGTGCCAACGTTCCGGCCAGGTGCGGTTAGGGTAACTTAGCTTGATATGCTTGCGGTAGTCTTCCGCCTCGCGAGGGCGCGCCTTTCCAGCTACATCTTGTGAAGTTCCCTTCCTGACGACTCAGGAGCCGTCGGGCCTCCAGAGACATTGTACAGCTGCAGAGTTATTAGAAAGCCTGACGAGGCATCTCATCCTTCCTCGCGCGAGCCCCCGAGTGTGGGTTGGTTTTTGGCTAGTATACCGTGTCGCACTGCCCGAAGGTACGTGTTGGTGTTCGTTTGTGCAAAGACTAGCGTTCGTTTGTGCAAAGACTAGCGTTCTGATGTCTTTTCAGTTTTGTCAGGTCGGTGTCTGCGTGACTTGTACGATGATCATTGTGATATAAATGAGACATGTATTACCATGCAAGAGTTTTATTTCCCATCGACACCCATCTAGGGTTTCCTTCCTCTCGATAGAGATCGCCTTTGTAGAGAGTTCCCTTTTCACCTAAATTTGTGTTGGTCTTCTCCTTCAATTCAATTCTCAAGCTAGTAAATTGTATGGTGTTGCATTTACATGTGTGTGTTGATGAGGAAATATGTATGTATTTTCTTTCAAGTTTATAGAATGAGCAGGTATTTCCCTCATGTATGATGAATGCTCTACCTAAAGTAAGATATCTACTCTGGCTTGTTCTATAACTACTACATAGATGGAACAATTTTCCCTATTGACAAGTTACTGGTTAACTTTGTTGGTGTTAGACTGACAAGTAATTTATTGAACATTTGGATGCGAGAAAACAAAATATATAGCATGACTGAATTCTAGGTATCAACAATGGATGTACTGCTCCAATGTAAATGAAATTAAATGTAACCATTTTTCTCATGCAATTGTTGTTTACCTGAGCCATTTGCCGAGTGTTCTAGTTGAACTTGGTATAATATATAGTTATAATAGAGAAGGCGCACAAGGTAGCCAATCAATTCAGAATTTGCAAAACTGGACGAAGCATTTGGTTGGCATAGATATCTTTGTTTGTTTGCAGGGCATGTCTAACAAGTGGGGCTTAACATTCATTTGAGTTTAATACAAAATGGGTCTTAACACTGGAATACAAAGCATATGACAAGGTGGATTGGGTGTTTCTGTTGCACAAGCCAGAACCATCGACAAACGTTGCTGCCTCTGTCAACGTATCCACTTGGAATCATTTTGCCAACTCAGCCGTAGGCCCTCAGATAAGTAGGGAGAAAATCGCTTCCACATGGTTGGTTTTCCTTTGGATCTGGTTTTGGACCAAACTTATCTAGTTTTGAGACTTGAGGGATGAAATGTGGCCCAAAAAATCTTGAGAGACCGAATGAAGACTTTCCGTAAAGTTGAGGGACCAAAAACATTTTTTCTGTTTAGTATACGTAAGACTCAACGTATGTCGAAGAGAAGCTACTTGATCACGTCCGCCTCTAGGTCGAGCTCCCCGCGGGAGCCACACCGAGAGGCTAGTGGTGGAATGCCACCGTGATTTTGCCTCCCAGCTTGAGTCGCGCCATCGTTTGTCCCCTCCTATCGGGCTGACCGGTGCGGCGCCACCCGGCGCCTCCCACCGTGCTGATTGGTTGTGTCTGCCTCCGATGTAGCAGCGCCACTGCTGCCTCCCACCACACAAGTCGGCGAGCCACCCTGCCACGGTG